>NC_052572.1:12113330-12373330 GCF_016699485.2 Gallus gallus
CTCTGAATTATATTAACTAGCATCTGTAATGACAATTAACATCTAGAGAAAAAAACATCTTTTTTGCATCAAAAATATGTAATGAAAAGAGGTCCCAACCTCCTCCCTAGCAACTTAACACCATAAGGAATTGTATTATCTGGTAAATATTCATACACATATAAAACCCACAAGAAAACAAGCAAAAAAAGAATCTGATGAATCTGGATATTAAAAACAGCCATTTGAAATGGTTATTAAATTATTTTCAATTTTACGCATCCTTCAAATAAGTTATGCAGAAAAGCTTCCATCCACAACCTTAAAAATAATTAGAAGAGTTTGTAGTCGAAGTACTATCATAAATAACCACTCACCACTGTACTTACCTAATCTACTTAGAATAGTCAGGCAATTAATATACTTTTTCTACTTTCTTACTTTCTTTGGCATAATCAAAGCTTAGCATATATAAAACAGGAATTGTAGAATATCATTTAATGCTGAACTCTAAGAAAAGGCACTGTTAGTTCTTTCATCTCTAGATGGTTTGTCAACATTATTACTAACTCTTAAAACTCCTTCAACACTTACTACTCAAAAGTTTTAGTAAAAACTAAAAGAAATCAAGGTAACTTCAACAGAACAGCACACTTCTGCATTGCTTGTAAACAATCTCCAAGTATTACGATTGCTTAGTTAAGATACAATATCAACAATATATAATCAGGAATGTGTTCTCAACATACCCATCTTCGTAGTTCCACATAAAAATGTCACTGTCAATTGTTAGCCAAGCTCTGCTGATTTCTGGAAATACTCCCATCATACAATTACACTGCATATCTGAAGTACTACTGATGTAAGGACTAAATGTGTTTGGACCAGCAAAGGCAATCTCCTCTGGAATATTAAAAAAACCCAAAACTGCTCTATATAGAGCAATACACAAACTATGTACCATAAATATCTTAAGTTCCTCATACAGGAACTAATTCCACCAGCACTCCATGCAAATTGACCTCATTACCACTTGGAGCCTTGAAATGAGAATATAAACAATATCAAAGTTCGTTAATAGGAGCCTGACAGAAGTATTAGGGAAGAAATAATTATAAAAGTGTAGAAGTTCAATACTAGTACTATTACATACAAAACCCAATACATTATTTGTCATCAGGATACGCCCAAATTGCTCCACCAGCTCAGGGGGAAGTGGCACTCTGCGAACCGAGCTGATCTCTGGAAGATTAGGTATTGACAGCAAGCCTGGACCTTGCAAAGGATAATCCATATCTGTCATGCCAGAAACAGTAGGGCTGCCTGCAATTAAGAACAACAAAAATTAGTGTTCCTAAAAAGAAGCAAATGCTTTCACACACAGAAAAAAAATTCTCTATTTTCCCCGATTTTTTTTCCTAATCTGTGAAAATAAATCTGAGAAGAGATTTACAAACTAACTCCTAGAATAATTCATCTGTTCTCCAGACTACTTTTTTATGCCGTTTTCTCCATGATTCTCTCTTGTCCTTTTTTCACCACATGACCTTGTCACGCAAACAAGGCAGGAGAATCTTCATTCATATAGAAAAAGTGTATTCTTAGCTCTTAGCATAAACTTCCCAAGCCTCTATATTATCTTACATAATGCAACTCTCTGATGACACAGACAGCTACACTTCAGCTACACACTCATGGTCTCAGGAAATAGATACTTTTATCTGAAGGTATCCTGACACCCACTGAATGCACACTGATCAGATCACCTACACTTCTACAGTGCCTCCTTACTGCTCACTCAGACAGATGGGTGGCTGTACATAGTAGGAAATGCCACTGTGACATTTCAAAAAGGACAAAGCAAGAGTTTGAGAAGTGCTATTCCTTAAATCTTACCTAGGGAAGGCTGTTCTGAAAGTAATGCCTTTTTTTTTTTTGGTCCAGGATATCAGAAGCGGACGCTGGGAGTATGGCAGTAGATACTGAACCTTCCTGCCAATATTCCATTACATTTTCTCGCCCTGTGACAGATGGCAGCAGAGGGGCAGTGTGACAAAATGACATCTGACATGGAAATGCATAGGAAGCAAAGGTGTGTCACTGAATTTCTCTGTGCCAAATAATGGCACCCACTGACATCCACCGTTGCTTTCTGAATGCTTGTGGTGACCAAACAGTGGATGTGAGCACAGGAAAATGTTTCTGCAGCAGTGGTGACTGGGGGTCGCCTCTGCTGGAGCAGATTGTGGCTTGCAGGTTCATTTTCATGACTGGTGAAAATGCATAGCTAACGATGGCAACTATGTTGACAAACTGCGTTTTGTAACTAGGAATTTGCCCTCTCAAATAGTGTTATTTGTACCTCTTGCAGTTTCCTTCAATCAAAAAGAAGGCATTACTTTCAGAGCAACCTATCTACACGTGACATACAGATACTGAGAAATCAAAGCCATTCAAAGCAGGCTGAGGGAGAAAGTGAGGCTGCCCGTGCCTTCAGGATGCCCCTGGAAGCTTGGAAACACCAGGAGCACTGCGCAGTGGAAAACCAAACGCTCAAATCCCTTCCAGCGGGAGATGGGACCGAGGAGCAGCACATGCCCGTTCCTCCCACTCCGCTGCCTCTATTACAGACCCGGGGTGCCGCCGGGCCCGGCCGCGACAGATCCAGCCCCGCTGCCGCCGGGGCCTTAAGTGGGGCCATGGCGGTCCGGCGCGGGAGGTGGAGCCCGGGCTCCCCCCGCCGATGGTCCCTCACAAGGCTGCCCCGCGAAGGGGAGCGGGGCGGCTGAGGCGACGCAAGCGTAGGATTACGGGGCGCTGCCTACCGGGAGCGGGCACGGCGAGCAGCTCGGACAGGTCCGGGTAGCAGCGATCGTCTTGGATCTGCCGGTCGATGATGCGGCCCGCGATCTCCAGCGCCTCGTGCCCGGCGGGCACCGTGGGGCTCATGGCAGCAGGCATGGCGGCGGCGGGGCTGAGCGGGCGGCGGCGGGGCCGAGCGGGCTGCGGCGGGGCGGGAGGGCGGCAGCGAGGCTTGAGGGCGGCACCGCCCCCACACACGGATGGACCGCGCGAACCCGCCGCTCCGCACCCCGCCAAATCCCGGCAGGCCTCACGCGGCTGACGCAGTTCCGTCTTCCGGCGGCCGAGATGGAGTGGGGCGGGGCTGCGGTGGAGGAGGTGGGCGTGTTATGAGCGCTGGGAGTGGCGGGCGGGCTGCTGTTGTGTTCCGGGTTGGCAGCTTTCCGCAGCAACGACTACGAGCTGAGGCCGGCAGGCCGGCAGGGCGGAGCGGGCGGGGCGTGACGGAGGGGCGGTCAGAGCGTCCGCAGGGGAGCTGTGCTTGTGGGTTTTGGTTTCTGTGTGTGAAGTTCTGTCGCTGGCTCTTGGGAGGCCCTCGGCGACGGCCGTGCTTCCTGTGAGGCAAAATGATTGGGACAAAAGATAAAAGTATTCTGTTATGTTCCCAGTGCAAAATGATTGAAACAAGACTCAACCCACTGAAGTTGAAATGGAAAGTTTTATTGGTATCTGTTACAAATCTCTTCTGCTAAACCAAAATATGGGGTCTAAAATAAATGTGTTGATCGCTGTTGCTGAACAAACTAACCTGTATCAGTGTGGAACAAAAAACAGCAGGGGCCCTTCTGCGTGAGCGTACGCACAGATGGAGCTGGAGTGCAGGAGCAGAAGTCACCGTAATGCTGCAGTGGTCGTGTTTATGATTAGAGACTTTACAAAACTCGGGTTCATCCATCCGTGTCACTGAGGTGTGGTTTGCTGGCTGGGCTCAGGGCTCTGCCAAGGGCTGCGTGCAGTCTGGGCACATCATGAAACGTACAACTGTTACTGTTAAATGGAGGGCTACAGAGATGGTTGAAAGGTCCAGAAGGCAAGATGGGTGAGGAGCGGCTGGGGGCCCTGGGTGTGCTGGGCCCAGAGCAGAGGAGCTGAGAGGAGGCCTCATTGCGGCTGCAGCTCCTCGCAGGGAGTGGAGGGCAGCGCTGAGCTCTGCTCTGTGTGACAGCGGCAGGGCCCGAGGGAACAGCATGGAGCTGTGCCAGGGGAGGGCGGGGGGTAGGGAAAGGCTCTGCCCCAGAGGGCAGTGGGCATAGAAAAGCGTGCCCAGGGTTGCAGTCATGGCCCTGAGCTGCCGGTACTCAGGGAGTGTTGGGCACTGCTCTCAGCCATAGGGTTTGGATTATGAGCGGTGCTGTGTGGAGCTGAGAGTTGGGTCAGTGATCCATGCAAGTCCCACCCAACTCAAGATACGCTGTGTTTGTGAGCACGGTAGCTCCACTCTGCATAACTGAAGTGCTTCCAACCTCGAAAACTGGTGAAGCTGGCTTTTGTGGAAAGAGCTCGTTTTTTATGCATCACATTTAGCGTCCTGATTACAGCAGCACTCAGGTTCCAGGTCCGTTCCGAAAAGCTTCGTGGGCGGCAGAGGGGCGGGGCGCTGCCACACGCCGCGCTGTCAGCCCCGGAAAGCGACGCGTAAAAGACTCCGTCTACGCCACGAGGCGGTGCCGGCGGCTGTGCCCTTCTCCGCCCCGCCGCTTCCTGCAGCGGCTGTTGTGGTTCCGGGCCGGCCGCAGCATGGAGCCGCCGGCTGCTGAAGGTGGTGAGCGGCGGGCCGGGCCGGGCCGGGCCGGACTGGACTCAGCCTTGTCGCCCCTCTCTGACCGCCGTTATTTTCTCCCTTTCCCTTCCTCTTTGCAGACGCTGAGATGCTGACGGGACCCGACCCAGAGCTAGCGGCCACCATGGGCTTCTCGGGCTTCGGTGCGTTGCGTTGTGGGACGGGGGGCGTCTGAGGGGAGCGGGGTCGTTGCTGCGGCCCTCGGCTCGGGGGCTCGGGTGGGAGGCGGGTGGGGAGCGACGGGGCCTGGCGGCGATTCACACTGCCAGGAGGGCCTGCAGTGACTCTCACCGGGGCGAGCTGCCCTCACTGTCCCCTTGTCTGCGTTTCTAGGGAAGAAGGCTCGGACTTTCGATCTCGAAGCCATGTTTGAGCAGACGAGGAGAACTGCTGTGGAAAGGAGCAGAAAGGTCTTGGGTAAGAAATACATGAACATTTTAGCCAGTGTGTTTTAAAATGTGTTTTGTGCTTCTCTATTGGAGTGATGCTTCAGTGGCTCAGACTGGCTACTTAGGGAATGAACTAGTGCAGTTGTGCTGCAGGAAGGCAATCTTGAACACTGCGGGGATGGATAAATAGGTAAACTACTCGTTTACATATGTTGTCAGAGTGTGCATGGAATCAGCGTCTGCAGGATTCCTGTTGTGAGGCATTATACACCACCCCAGGAAGAAAGCTGAATTTAAATATAAGACTCTTCCTAGGATCACAGGCTCGTTTGAGTTGGAAGAGATCTTTAAAGGTCAAACAGTCCAACTTCCCCCCTGTGAAGAATAGGGACACTTACAAGTAGATCAGGGTGCTCAGATCCTGGTCCAGCCTGGTCTTGAATGTCCCCAGGGATGTGGCATCCACCACCTCTCTGGGCAGCCTGTTCTAATGCCTCACTGCCTTTACTGTAAAAAATAAAAAATTAAAATAAAATAAAAAAATCCTTATTCCAATGTAAATCTACCTTCTTTTAGTTTGAAATCAATTCCCCATGTCCTGTCACAACAGAACCTGCTAAAAGTGTCTATTAACTTAGACTATTGTTTTTATTTTGAAAGGGAACTTGATTCAGAGAGCTTTAATTTAGACAGGCAGAATAATAGGGAAATGTTTTCTGTGACATACAGTGAGTTACACAGCAGCTCACAGTTCTTTCTATTTTCTACTGTGCTGGGAATGGGTGGCCTGAGAGAAGAAGGTGATGAGAGTTGTATGTTTTCCTTCCCGTACCCAAACAAACACTGTTTTAAAGATGGAAGATGCTAATGTTCTAGAATTCTTTTTGCCATTCCAAATACCTGTGCTTTCTGCTTTCACTTAGCATGTGCAGAAAATGGAGTGGATTTTTGTTGTTGTTCTTTTTTTGTTTTGCTTTGGTTACTATTTGTTATTGATACCATTATGGTTGAGCTGCTTATATCCGAGATAGAATTTTATTTTCTCTCTGAAGTGTTTCTGTTTAGGAAGATAGTAGTCTGGAAGCCCATCATCAGGAAAATGCAATTCTATTGGAAGAATGAGATCAGTGCAGTGTTGGTTGTTCTTTATTGTTTGATCCTACACGGAATCATACAGGTTCAGCTCTGTGGATGCTTGTTGACGTTATAGACTTTAAGGCACTGTGAAATTCAAATATACAAGGGACTCCAGGGTTTAATTTGTACCCTTTTTTGTACTAACTAAATAAAAATACAATGATATTTATTTTTCGTTGCAAACCCTTTCAAATTCAATTCTTGTTCACATTGAACTATCATCTACTTTTGGAGACCATCTCCCAGTTGAAGATTAGAAGAGAAGTTTAATAAACTAATTCAAAGAAGTGCTAAGTTTTTAAGTCAAGACATTTTGAACTGCATCTGAACATTTTTTCTCCTCTTGTTCTTAAGAAAGATTTCTAGAATTTCACCCATAAACGAAACATAGCATATAATTGATTACAAGGTTAGTCATTTTACTAAAATTTGTATGTAATTCAGCTTTTTTTTTTTTTTTTTTTGTACTTGGTACTGTGAACTTTTTTTCAGTTTTCTTAGAGTACACTACTGACTTCTAACTTTGAAATAGTTGTGATGATCTCTTTTGAAAACATCTCCTCCGTTAGCCGGGAATTAGGAGAACTAAAATAATCTGTCATCTGAATCTGTATCTTGTAGTTGTTTGTGTTTCTCTTTGGAGGAAAATATTTCTTTGCACTGTGAGCAAACAAGAAAATTTTGTTTCTCATATAGAAGGAGAGGTTTTTTTCTTTGCTTTATAGAAGTTGTTTGAGCATTCTTAGAAATATATCTCGCTCTTAGAAATATGGTAGCTTTATCTGTTCCTGTATCTTAACCCCACCATGCTGTATAAAGTTCCTAATTCAGTTTTGAAATGGAAGGTTCTGTTTGATTTTGTTTTGCTGTTCTACAGGAATTCTTTTTCAATAAGTGAAATGGAAATAAATATAAAGATAACTAAATATAATTTATGGGGAATAAGCTATTTTCACCTGTGATAACTTTAGTTCTAACTCAGTTCTCTGCACTACGAAAATTTCAAGAGCTCTCTGAAGTAATTCATACTGTTTTTACATTACATTGAAAACGCTGAAATACCAGCATTGTTGTATGAGAAGCTTTTCAACTGCTGACAAATGTGATCAACTATGCAAGCTAACAACTGGAAGTTTTTTGGATCTTTTTAGTTTTTCTGAGTGATTGTTATGGTAGCAGTGGAAATTTAATTATTTGGAAAAGTATCAAAGCCATTTTCAGGTAAAATGCTTTTTTTACTGTTATTTTTTCAAATAAACTTATATAGGTCTTAATGAAGATAATTGTTTCACTGTTGTCAGTAAGACTCTAAATTTATTTGTCATCTCTATGCTCTTTGTTCAGAGGCGCGTGCAAGAGAGCAGCAGGACCAGGCTGAAAAAGAATTTAAAAGTTCATGTACTGATCCATCAGCTTCAGCTTCAAGTGCAACAGGAGCTGGGTCCGCATTAAAGCCAAGGTACTTATTTAGTTATGATTGGAGGTGTCATATAACAGCTTTCTGTTATCTGAAGGAGTTTGTGTTGTTGTTTTTTGTGGCTTCTTTTTGGGGGAGAGAGGGATGAGCATTGCTTAACTTCTGTGGATGTGTGTGTGCTATCTTAACTATAGAATCTGTTTGTTTGTTTTTTCTTCTGCTTTCTTGGATGTCTCAATATTTGTGAATATTGTGTATAGTTGATAATAAATTTTACAGTCTCATCCCTATCTTGTTTGGCATACTTTAGAAAAAACATACAGATAACATTTTTTTTGTTGTTGTTGCTTTTTGTTTGACAAAATGTGGGCAAATACAGTTAGTACATATTCTGACTTAATGACCAGCTGTTATTCTCAGTTGTATATACAGTATACTTATTCATGCTTGCAACAAAATAGAGTGGAGTAGATATGGAGACATAAGTATGCACACTATATGGAGTAGTGATAAGGTTGAAGAAGTATTTTTGTTTGACTTCAGTCTGAAATTTACTATGAAACTTCTTAAAATCTGCTTGTCTTTGACAGATAGCAAATGCTACTGCTCTGGCAGCTTGCTTGAATTCTTAAATGCTGTGTAATAAAAAGCAGCTAAGCATAACGGAGGCCACATCACTCCATTGTGTGACAGGGATTGTTGAAATCAGTGTTCTGTAAATATTTTTTTTTTTTTTATCTATGGAAGTCTTATAATCCATCCAGTACTTTGGTAGACCTGTTTGCATCTTGTAACCCAATTGTATGTGATGGAATCACAGAATCATAGAATGGCTTGAGTTGAAAGGGACTTTAAAGACCATCATTAGATGGTCCAACCCCTCATGCTGCAGGAGGGGTTGCTGTATCAGGTATTAGATCAGGCTGCCTGGGGCCCTGTCCAGCCTGGCTTTGAACAAGTGCAGGGGTGGGGCATCCACAGCATCTTTGGGCAGCCTGTTCCAGTGCCTAACCACCCTCTCAGAACATCTAATCTAAACCTCTCCTTTAGTTTAAAACCATTCCTCCTTGTCCTAGTACTATATGCCTGTGTAAAAAGTCAGTCTCCCTCTGATTTATATGTTCTCTTTACAGGGAAGGCTGCAGTGAGGTTTCCCCAAGGCCTTCTCTTATCCAGTCTGAACAATCCTAGTTCCCTCAGCCTTTTTTTTTTTTTTTTTTGTAAGAGAGGTGCTTCAGCTCTCTGATCATCCTTGTGGCCCACCTCTGGACCTTTTCCAACAGCTCCATGTCTTTCTTGTGCTGGGAGACCCAGCTCTGGATACTGTACTGCAGGTGGTGCCTCATGAGTTCAGAGCAGAGTGGGATGATCACCTCCCTCTCTCTGATGGCCACTCCTCTTTTAATGTAGCCCAGGATACAGTTGGCCTTCTGGGCTGCAAGTCTGCACTGTTGATTTGCGTTGAGCTTTTCATCCACTAGAACCCCCCAAGTTCTTTTCCAAGGGCTGCTCTCTGAATTCTACTCCCAGTCTGTACATGTATCTGGGATTGCCAAGTCCCAAGTGCAACACACTACACTTGACCTTGTTGAACCACATTACGTTAATGTGGGACCACTTTTCAAGCTTGTCCGGGTCCCTTTGGGTGGCATCTCTTCCTTCTCTCATATCAACTGCACCACTCAGCTTGGTCATCAGCAAAATTGGTGAGTGTACTCTCAATGACACTATCCAAGTCACTGATGAAAATGTTGAAGAGCACAAGTTGTCTGCAATGCTACAAACAAATTTCTGTTAAAAAATTTCTTGTATGTGCATAGACATACAGGAAGGTCAAATGAGCTGTGGACTCTCACAGAAATAACCGATAACATGATTTACTACTCGATCTATGTTTTATCCAGGAGGGAAAAGCATTCTGTACTCCCATTTACATTTGATGTTCTTAGATGTGTTCCTGATGAAACAATTGAAGTTGGCAAGAGATGGATGTGGCGTGATTATGTACTGCGTGGGTGACTTCAGTATAAGGAATCAATTAAAGCACATGATAGGCAAATGCTTTAGAGCTTTTCTCATTTTGTTAAGGGGTTTGAGAGAACTCTAGGCACTTCGTGTAAAAGAAGATAATAACTACCTTTCAATAGTTGAATGTTGCTGCGTAGGCTTGGGTAACTCACTAGAGTCCTGTTGATGTTAAGTTTCCTTTCTGTTCCCTTCCATTACTTGGCTTTCCCTGAGGACTGAGAAGGGAGTGCATGGCATGAAAAACTCATGAACTGGAAGCTGAACGTGTCAGCTTGCAGAATTTTGTTTTCTTGTAAATTATGATAGTAAGTTTAGAACTTAGCTCTGAAAAAAATATGCTAGTGAAGGAGACACACCCATTGTATCTTAGCCTAAATTCATAGGGAAAATCTTGCAACAGAGGAAATCTGGTTTATAGGACTCTTGGTACTTTTTTTTTCTTCTTAATGTAGAGTTCGGTTGCTATAAACTGAACTTATTTATAGCTTATTCTATTTTTTGAAAATGGCAACATTGCCCTAAATAGTACCTTTTTTTTTTTCTCTTAAGATTCCAAATATATTCAATTTATCTTAGTAGCATCCTTACTGATTTTACAATTGTTAACAAGAGATTGGTCACTCCAGAAAGATGTGGTTCAGTTGATTCTTGAATTAATTTGCTACCAGAAACATTTGCAATGGTTATAGTACTTACACATAAATACATAAAGACAGTAATAATTTGGCTTTATACTTTCATGTACAGCAGATGCTTTCATTTCACAAATTGTAAGAAATTAGAGTGAATGATGTGAGGAAAGCAAAGCCGTGGGGGGGGTGTGCCCACATACTTACACAACTCTCAATGTTTCTCATTACTCCCACTCTCTGTGTGCCATCTGTACTCTAATTCAGCTATCTTTTCCCTTCTAACAGCATATTTCTCACATTGAGGAAGTAATAAGGGGAAGCAAAAATCAATTCCTCATATGTCTCTAGACTGTGAGAAAGGGGCTGATTCTTTACAGGATTTAGTAGAGGAGAACTATCCCTGAAAGTTGCAGGAAGTGCCATAATGTCTGCTGTCTTGCTTTGTCGTTTCTGTCAGTACCACTCCCTGTAACGGTCAGAAGAATGGCACTCAGCTTGATGAGCTTTTGGCATGGCTGCATAGGGATGTTCATATGTTTGACTGCCTTTCTAATTTCAACATGAGTAACTGGAGCTTGAGCACTTGGTTGTCTCTAGCAAGCTTGAAGTGAAAAGAGCTGGTGAAAACAGCGCTGGAATTCTGATCATTTCATGTGAAATGTGAAAAATGATTACATAGCCTCTCAAAATGCTGAAGTGTTTGAATTAATTGGTCCTGCTAACAAATAAGGGAGTTACAGGGATAGGCAGTTAGAAGGGAAGGTAGGTATTGTTCTTGAATCTCTATAGAAATACCCGGAAGTCTGGGACTTCTGGATTGGAAAAAGAGTATATATAAGGAGTCTTACATATACTCTTCTCACTGGCAGCTATGCTTACGTTTTGTTCCATTAAAAAACTATTTAAATTGTTTTGCTTCTGGGGAAAAGATAAGTGGTTTGCTGGTCTGGGAATGTGTATTGATTTTTAGGACAATACTGTTTTACACGCAGTGTCGTAAAAATTGTTAATTTTGGGGAACTTGAAGACCTTTCAAGGACCCAAATCTGTTCCTTGGATAATGGCAAAGCTTCCTCTTGGTAAAAGGGTATTGATTATCCCATTGTTATAGAGTAAAATAAGCTCATTTTATTAGCATTAGATTTATTAGATGGTCATATCCTGACCTAGATCTTTAAATGACTCTCATAAGTATGCAAAAGAAAGTTTTTATGTAAGGCTAATATTTTTTATTATGATGGTAAATATAGTTGGAAAATTAGGCTTTCAGGTATGCAAGCCTATTTTTCACTGTGACACCTGAGGACCTAGTTCATGTTCTTTTTATTTTGTTTTGGTTTCTTCCTGAAGTAGAATTCTACTTGTGTATCTAAGACTCATATTTGCTGTATAACCTCTAAGCTGCTTGGTGCACAGCTGTTAAAGGCAGGGTGTGCATTTTGTTACAGTTACACAGTTCAGAATCTCTTTTTTTTTAAATACTTTATGTTCTTAAACATATTTCCTTTTATTATAATCTTTAAGTGATAACCTAAACCTCAAAAAAAAAAAAAAAAAAAAAAGCCAACAAACCCCAAACCCTAATAACTCCCTAGTTCTTTTCTTATTTTCATTCTTCATCTGGCTTTTAAAGTCTACTCACTTGTCAATTAACATACCTGCAATTAAAATGTATGCTTCCAAAGCAGGTCTTGCACCTCTGCTTTATGTTACTGGATCAGAAAGTAACAGGTGTCTTGCCAAACATGGCAATTATATACTGTGGCCTAGGCAGAAAGCAAAGTTGTGCTGATGACTTTTAATCTCGTGCCAGTTAGGATACCTCCTACCTGATAACTACCAGTAGGGGGAGCCCGTTTATTTTGAATAACCTCCATGAATGTGAATTAAATAGTTCTGCTTTCTTTCTAGAAATGTTCCAATGACAGAAAATTGTGTTCAAAACAACTGATTTGGCATCACTGAAACAATAATTTAAATGTAACTTTTAGAATCTTTATTTTACAACCTACTGTATGTCATGTATTTAGTTAAAAGTGCTTGATTCCTGCTACTTCGTTACTGTCATTAGAAGGCAAGAGCTTTGCTTTGTGTTTGCACTCTGGTTGTGAGTTTGGACTGTTACCATTTTGAGTAAACAGAGGTGCAGTGTGTTTAGGTATGCTGCAACCTCTAGCAATGTCCTGAAAATGTTGTATATCTGTGTGTTCTTCTGTCTTCTAAGTGATGTTTAAACACATACTAATTATCTTACTTTTACATTTACTTACTTTTTACATCTGTCTTTATCCTGCCCTGTCTCTTTTTTTTTAACTGTCTGGTGCTGCATTGCTCCTTTCTTTTTAAGATGTGCTTATGCTTTCAAGATAATGGTGAGCCAGCATTCCATTAATAAGAATGAGTTTACATTTTCCTGTTAATTTCAGTGTTTGCAAATTTATGTCACTGCTGAATACCAGAAATACTGAAGGAATTGCCAATTTCTTAAAATACTAATTGTCTGATTTTTTTTTTTTTTTTTTTTTTTTTTTTAATACATACAGAGTCACAACTTGTAGTGAAAGTGATGACAGTTCAGATGAAGAGTTAACTGGTCCTTCCAAGGTACTCCAGGCTTCTGTTCAGAGTTCTGCTGGGGATGATGATGATGAGGAGTTCATTGGGCCGCCGCTTCCACCGGGGTTCAAGGACAGTGATGATGATGATACAGAAGATGAAGATAATGTAAGTAATTTGTTCCTCCTTAATGCTCTGATTAAACTCTAAGTATACTCTTTCCTTTGTGATTGGATTTACATATGAAGTATGAATGTGATTTGAAATGCAGATTTTGTGTACTGATTACTCAACAAATGCAAACAATTGTTTTCATTTGAAAATGCACAGATTTTTAAAACACATATACGTGAATCTTACCAGAAGCTCATCATTTATTAATATGTTTTATTTATTTCATGTCTTTTTTCCTCACTGTAAAATACTTATTCATATAGTTCTTTTATGTAAATATTTTAGGTACCTTCTTTCCAGTATGTTCAGAGTTTTTTCAGAGAAGGGTAGGTAGAAGTAGGCTTAAGTTTAGTGAGAATAATTATGCCAAAATCATTGGAGAAAATATGCAACTGTAGTCAAGGAGAGTTTTTTGTTGTTTTTAGATTAAATAAGTGCCATTCTCTTTTGTTAGAGTAAATATAGTTCTTTTCCATGTCTGTTGAAAGCAAGGAGAAAACCCCAAATAGCTGAACTTGGGTATCACACGTACTCAGCTGATAAATGTTTCTATGTTTAGTTCTTCCTCCAAACCTTCCTGGTGTTGTGGTTTAACCAGGCAGGCAACTGAGCATCACACAGTCATCACTCACTCCCCCCTCTCCCAGTGGGACAAGGAAGAGAATCAGGGGAAAAGATGTAGAATATGTAGGTTGAGATAAAAACAAAAAACAAAGCTATTTACTAGGACAGAAGAAGATGAGAGAAACAGTAATAATGATTATGAACAAGAGCAGTTAAGCAGTAATGTACCTGCATTCTAGAGTGAGCTCAGCCTTGTTTTATTTATTTATTAATTAGGAAAATGAATTAGGATGAATTCTGATGCTTTAGGGTTTTTATTACTCTGTCTGGTCTGCCTCATGCAACTCTTGCCTACTGATTTTCTTGATTATCAAATTGCATGTTCTGGGTCCACATCACCTGTGATCATTTCTGTACTCTACCCATGATTCGTTTTGTCTTAGTGAACCAGTTGCTGTCCGATCCCAGACTTCCTCTGGGAGATGAATGCCTTAAGTTAACTTACTACTTGAATCTGTACCAGGAATCCCCTTTATTTTGATCTGTGGTGGCACTGTGTACTCAGTCCATATTCCTGAAAACATTATAAACTCAGCTGGTTTCCCTGGCTGTGGTTCACTTCATATTGAAGTCACCACTTATTTTCTGCCAGTTTTCATAATTTCTCCCATCTCATATCTGCTTGTTTATACATCTTTTAGATCATAGTAAAAACTCAAAACAGTACTTCATCCAAAAGTTTTATCAAATATGAATCTCCAGAATAACATAAAATCATATAATCATAGAATGGTCTGGGTTGAAAAGAACCTCAAAGATCACCTAGTTTCAACCCTTCTGCTATGTGCAGGGTTGCCAACCACCAGACCAGGCTGCCCAGAGGCACATCCAGCCTGGCCTTGAATGCCTCCAGGGATGGGGCATCCACAACCTCCTTGGCAACCTGTTCCAATGTGTCACCACCCTCTGTGTGGAAAAACTTCCTCCTAATGTCTAACCTAAACCTCCCCTATCTTAGTTTAAAACCATTCCCCCTTTTCCTATCGCTATCCACCCTCCCCTTCCTGTTTATATGCTCTCTTCAAGTACTGGAAGACCACAATGAGGTCTCCAAGGAGCCTTCTTTTCAAGCTAAACAAAGCCAGTTTCCTCAACCTTTCTTCATAGGAGAGGTGCTCCAGCCCTCTGATCATCTTAAGTCACTCCTCTGGACCTGCTCCAAGAGCTCCACGTCCTTCCTGTGCTGGGGGTCCCAGGCCTGGGTGCAGTACCCCAGTCGGGGACTCACAAGAGCTGAGCAGAGGGGGACAGTCACCTCCATCTCTCTGCTGGCCACTCCTCTTTTAATGCAGCCCAGGATATAGTTGGCCTTCCAGGCTGCAAGCGCACACTCCGGGCTCGCATCCATCTTTTTGTCCACCAGGATGTACGAGTCCTTCTCCACAGGGCTGCTCTCAAGGAGTTCATCCCCTATTCTGTATTGGAAAGCACTTACATCTCCACTACAGGGATTGTTTAGTCTTTGTGAGTTTGGGCCTATTTTAGGATCCAGTGTGTTAGTAGTGAGCCCAGCTCCTACTCATTTTGAAGAAAATACAACACATTGGTTTAGCACAAAGAAGAGCAAAGTCTAAAGTTATCTGTTAATATATGTTAAGTTTGTGTATGTGCATACTGGGAAATGATAAATTTCAAAAAAGTATACTTGTTCTGCACAGATGTGTTGTTCTTTCTTTGGAGCCTCAGCACAATACCCATCTAAATCTCTAGTCATAGCTGTCTTTTTTTTGAGAAAATAGAAGTGCTGATGGCAGATCAAAAGTTTGAAGCCTTATATCAGTAAGTAATTGAATTCATACAGAAATTAACAACCAGGCTTGGGAATCAAGTTCTGCAGGTGTCTTTGATCTCTGGCAGAGTAAAAGTTTTTCAGGGTGGTCAAGGAAATTCTGTACAACACTAAAATAAAACAGTGTAAATTTGAAATCATACTAAATCCTGGCAACTAAACCTATAATTCAGCCTTCTGTCTTTTAGTATTTCATGAAATTAATATACAAAACTTTTCATGACAGAAATTACTGGAGTTTTCTTTTACAAATGAGGATTGATGCAAGTAGCTTGTGATTTGACCACAGTTTTGTTGTAGGACTGGATTCAGATTTGAAAAGACTTTTCCTGTGGTGCCATGGCCTATTACAGAGAAGTCACTTTCTGCAGCTAGAAAAAGGCATTGTGTATTTAGCTTGCTGCAATTAAGTTCTGAGATAAAATAGATATCTCTTAAAATAAAGATTATTGGCAGTTGTCTTCCCAGCATTTACTGAATTAGCAGAATTATTTGTGGTAATAAACAAAATATTCAAGATCTCCTTTGTTGAATTATCAGTAGACTAACATCTCTTGACACCTCTTTTGTTGGTTAATTTTAGTCATGTAATTTTGTTAAATTGACACAAGTCAAAAGTCTTATAGACAGATGATGTGCTACTGTTCCAGCTTATGATATGGTTATCTTTTTCATCTCAGTGATGAGTGCTGTATGCATTCCTAAATGTAGTCACATTCAAACCACATGTTAGTGCCAGGTTGTAGCAGGCTCTTTCAGTTATTTTTGTATTTTTGGAAAAAATGAGGTCCTGTAAGAAAAAGTAGCTAAATGCTGAACACTCATTTAGGTAGCATTGTAGTGCAGGAGAACAGTATTTTTTAATAATTGAGAAATTACAGGAAGATGCATAGAGATCTTGAAGTGGTAAAACTATGTATTTTTAGTAGCAATAGATTTGTTCCATGAAACAGGTTAAGACTTTCAGTAGCAGCGAGAACCCATTCTTTATAAGGTATCAGCAAAAAAAAAAAAAAGGTACCAGTTTCTTTTAATCTCTCTGCTATTGTGCTGTGTACCTGCTGTCCTCTGCCAATGATGGCTGTGCCATAGTAAGACTTTGTATTTTGAAATCTCTAAAATGCAATCTAACTAATATACATACAAATCATTTTAGAAGAAAGCAACTGAATTGTTACTGTAACTTGATGTATGTTGTGCTAATAAGATGCTTGGTTTTTTTATTTTTCTTGTTTTTTACATGATTACTTACATAAACGTCAGATTTATGAATTCTGAGCACCTAGTATAATTTATTTCCATTAACTCTTTCCAAAGAGCAGAAGGCATCTTATTTAGTGAAACACTTGCTTTAGTTCTGTGAATTTCACAAGAATGCAAATGGAAAAAACAATTTGCAGAAGCAGTTTTTTTTTTCATAGACATGTTTCTTTTTTAATTCAACTTGCGTTTCTCAATATTCACTTTGCTCGTAGACTGTGTTAATTTCTAGCAACATTATAGTAGTAATTGTTTAAGAGTCTGTGTATATAGATACATATATGGTATTTGAGTAATGCTACAACTGTCTTGATGAAGTGGAGTAACTGGAAACCAGAGTTAGAAGACCCCAATGAAAAGTTTCAGACAGAAAGGTAACTCACAGTCTGGTGTGATTTAAGTTTGTCTGAACTTAAGACAATAGTTACAAAACAGTCTAGAATAGATTCGGTTGAGAATAAGCAGAGCAGCAGAAATATGAGACTTGTGGGTTTTCAGTCTAAACAGTTAATTTATAACTGGGAAGACATTGTGTCAGCATGGATGCCAGAGGCCTTTGGGGTGTAGAGCATCTCCTTACTGCTGTTCATGAGCTCAGTTGTTTTCTTTCCTCTGAAGGGAATAAGGAAACAGCTGTGCTGTCCTGATTTCCTGTTGATCGATTGGTGATCACAGTACAATCCTGTGAGCCTCCCAAAAAGCAGGTGCTGATGTTACAAGAACTCTGTTATTCCTTTTTCTTGGTTGTACTTCAGCCTGTGGTTGGTATGCATGGGGACACGCTTGGGAGAGGAGAAATGAAAAGCTTCTTTGAATAATTTGTTTTATTTCCAGATGGATTGTGAGACAGTCTTTCTCAAAACATGAGCATTTATATTTTTGACCCTGAAGGAATTTTTCTTTAATAGTTATATGAATTGAAGTTCTGTACTCTGGAGTCTTGTAAACTTTGTATAACAAATAAAAAAACCATCAGAATAGTGGTTTTGCCGTGGCCACTGTCCCTTGAGTTCAACTTTAGATGTTTTTTTTTTTTTTATTATAGGAGTGTATTGTAGTTTTTTTTCTGCCACTACTTGTTCAGTTATGTCTCTTGGTTTCCTGTATGAGATTGTCAATAGAGACATTTGTCAAAACTGACTGCGAAAAGAAAAGCATCTTTTGAGTTTAGGAGTGCCTCAGGACTTCCCAACCCATACCTTATTTACCAAGTGACCATCAGGTTGAAGGAATAACTAGTGGTCGTTGTCTTAGATGGGATTTCTTTCTTGTTATTGGAGTTTCTGGGGAAAATTGTTAATATGAATTAATTGCCAAATGTTTTGCCTTGTAATATTTTGAGTCAGCACTATTAGTTTTTGAATGTTTTACTTAAGACTACATTTCTGTTATTTACATTTAACTAAGCATAAACTTTTGAGTTGAGCCATGGATACTATATTACATATGAATTCTGACTTGAGTTACTTTTTATTCTGAATTTATATAAGTTTGTTTTATATACTTAAGCATTTACGGTAGCTGTTGTAAAGGATTTTTCTGTTCTTGATTAAATTCCATGTTGATATCCATGGTATTTATGTTTAACAAATCAATATTTAGATTTATTGGCTTATCTATCTATCATGGTACACTTCCACTTGTGCCAGGAGTGGTGATTCATAACATGACACAATATGCTTGTAAGTACTTAAGCAAATATTTTAAAGTGCTCATTTTGTAGTAATGTAAAAGACACCGTTATATAGAGTATGCTTTTAAGGAAATTAGTACATTTGGTGTCAAGTCCATTTGATATTTTCCTCTTGTTACAATTTTCCTTTTTATATAGCATACTTGCATTTATATGTGGAGTAAGGTAGATAAGAAGTAGAGCTGTCCATTTGAAGTGTGACCAATACTTCCAAGTAGTTCCTCTTTTCCCCTGGGGGAATAAAATCTTGATTGGGTTGCCAGTAGTTTCATGTGGTCATAAGCTGAGGTTGATAAGGGGGGAGCAGACTGTGTACTGTGGTCTTGAAGTTTTTAAACTTCGATTTCTATCCACAGAACTGTGTTCTGGAAGATTTGAAAATCTTCTTGTTTCCTAACAATATGAGGAATGTAAGTGTGAGACTTATTTCTCAAAGGACAAATTTATTATAGGGACAGTTTTTTATGTGGTAAACTTTGAGGTTGTGATACGTAGCAGTCTTTGACTTTTTTTTTTTTTTTTTTTTTGTCTGAGCTGGACACACTGAAGCTGTATTTAGCACTTGTGTGATCCAAAAAATTCTGTCTGGAGGCGGACAGGGAACTAGCCACTGCAGTCATATCAGGTTAATGAATTAATGCCTTTAACCTAGGACATACTGCATTTTCAAGGTAATGGATGACACCTACTAAAATGCATTAGTAAGACAACATTTATGAATATTCTCTTCTACATCTGATTAGATAACTATGCTGAGTTCTCTTAACTTAATGGAGCACTAACAACTTGCAACCCTTTTTTCCTTACTGAAGCAACAGGTATAGGAATGGCTGTTGAAAGGATTTTTTGGATGGATTTGTAAGCCTTTATCTTCTCTGTGGAACATGATTACATTTGATTCCTCTTTGGAATTGAGAACTGTTTCCCCCTTCAATACCAAACAGATAAAAACCATATTGTAATTATGTCCCTGAAACAAATACAGCCTTGAGCCTCTTCAAGGCTGTACTCCAATTTGGGCATATTTCCAAAATGATAGCATAGTCCTATTCCAAGTTTTCAGATTGTTTTGAGACGCTTCAGATTTTTTTTCAAGAGTTTAACAGGACATCCTAGTAATACTCGTTTGTTCACAATGGAAGAAAGCCATTTCCTGCTGGTGGAGAATTTTAAGTAGGCCGTAATTATTCCAATTACAGTTTGGCTATGGTACCAGGCTAAAAATCATGGTCTTGTAAAAATAAATAAATGTTATGGGAATTTTTACTTGTCTTAAGGAGTTTTTTGCATTTATTCTGTGGATTGCCTGTTCTGTTAAGTATTAAATATTATTTACCCAGTAGTCTTTCTTCCTTTCTTAAGAAGCAAAAGAGAAGTAAGCTGAACCAAGCGATTTTTGTATGTGAAACAGAGATAGAGAAGTGCAGTTTTGAAGATGAGGGTTTCTTTTTGAATGTCTTCTAGTCATATGCTGATGAAAAATAGATGGTAATTACCATTGCTTTCCCTTTCCTTTTGCATTACCTTCCTATAAAATCAGGAGGAAAATACTTTTCTCATAGCTATACAAAGTGTATTATTTGGGTTTGACAGCATTTCTACTGTGAAAATCAGAAAAATGCAACTTTTTTATGCTATGTATGAGATAAGTCGTGGAACTTTAAGGATCATCGGTTTGGTTACTGGTGTACAAAGAATGAGAAAGACTGTCTTGAAAGTGAGTTAAAAAAGGTTTGGAAGATTTACAAAATCACAGCATTATCAACCCCCCAAATTTCAGATAATGAATTCCGTGTATGTACTTAAGAGAATCAATCAGAAGCTAGAGGGGAAGAACTTGAGAGCATCATACTTACGGAATACAAGAGGAAGCTAACAGGGTAATTCCCCTTAGAAAACGCTTGTCTTTCATAAAAAGGCATGAGTATGTGCTTTTCCCCTCTCCAGCTTGCTGCCTTAGAGTAAATGATTGCACCTGGAGGAAACAGAAATATCTATTTATCAGTTCTGCAGAATGTTGTAAGACCTTTCTGCTGTATTTCTTGTTGCAACTTTATGCCTACATGATACGGGTTTTAGTTAGTACTTCGAATGAATATGAGGAGTTCTAGGTATTTTTTCAGATGCTTAGTTCTTCAAGCATGTTTTTATGTGTACTTTATGAAATAATTAACATATATATATTTATTGACTTCCAAATACTTTAAAATTAGACAGTGGTGGCTCCAGTAGTGTTAAATAAAATGTGATACAGAACATAATTAAGAACTCTAAGCTTTGCTGATAAATAGCAGCAGTAACAGTAATTACATCCCATTTTTACTCTTTGCCACCTTCTTTGAGACCCTTCTGGGCAGCATGACCTATTGGATCCTGTAGAAAGCTCCTTTGGGAGCTGCTGTTACTACTACTGTATTTGAAAAGTGAACCATGTATGGGATCCTTGTGCTGGTCTCTCATGACACTGTTGTTTTCTTTATAGTCAGAAGATTTTGTGGAAGATAATGTCCATAAAGAAGAGTGTTTGCTGTGTTTGAGACATGGGCAGATTTGAGGCTGTACAGTTCTATAATCAACCTCTTAAAAGTTGTAAGGAATTCTTACTCTTTCTAAGCACATACTATACATGCATATCTCAGTCTGAGGCAAGACTGCACTTTCCAGATTGTAATATTTAACAAAATACACAGTTGTAAATGTTAGGAATTCCATTCATGCAATGGCATAAGAACATATGATCCTAAATATGACTTCCTTTACTCTAAGAGGAGATTAAAATCTTTGGGATTTTAGAGACTAAAATTAATTTATTCTTCGAGAGCCTGAAAGATTTATGCAGTCAAAACAAGTAAGTTAGTACATTCTTGCATCATGCTTTTGTTGACAATTGCAGAAAGTAATATACCATGTACTTTTACAAAGAAGCACAAATAGCATACTGTTTTTATCAGTGTTGAAAGACATAAAATGTTTCTAGATTTCAGAAGAGAGCCAATAGCAATGCTAGTAGTATTCTATGCTGTATTGTTGTTTAATATGTAAGCAGTAGGTTTTCTTTGTATCTGCCATGCAAATGTTATCTATTTGAACAATTTACTTATGCTGTAAACAGAAAAAATGAGAAATACAGATACAGTAAGAAATACACTTGCAAGAACAAATAGAAAATAAAGGGAATACCTACATTTCAAATGCTAAGTATTTGAAATATTCATGATGGGGGAGATGATTAAATAATTTAGAAGGGCTAGATTTGAAGGAAGAGTTTATGTGACATATAGTTACATTTCCTTTCCAAAACAAGTCTTCACAGGATTTTCAATTAACAAATGATTTATGTTAAACTGCTGTAACTATAGGCTGCTCCAGTGGTATCCTTGGAGAGCAATTCTGTTGACTCTTGGAATGTCTGCTGTTTGTTTAAAAGATGGCTTTGGATTTTTATGAACATGAGTCTACCATGTGTATTGTTTTACAATTGCTGCAATGGCATCTCTTTATTTGCAGGTGGGCACTTAGCAGTTATTCAGGGACTATACATACTTGATGATAACACTGTCCAGATCACAAAACAATCATACTGAGCTTTCTTGTTTTAGTCCTGCTTATTTTGTACTTCAAAATGTAATACAATTATTTTCAAAGTACTAG
This sequence comes from Gallus gallus, assembly GCF_016699485.2. Taxonomy (NCBI): domain Eukaryota; kingdom Metazoa; phylum Chordata; class Aves; order Galliformes; family Phasianidae; genus Gallus; species Gallus gallus. The sequence goes on from NC_052572.1 coordinate 12,135,302, forward strand.
GGTCTTGGATAATATTTTGCTGTGTTGCCTTCTCTGCTACTTACAAATGCTTATTCAAATTGCATCATTGTAACTGAGGTATGATAAAGATTCACAGAACCAAATATTATGAGGAATATGTCATTTGTATTAATTTTTTATTAACCATCCCCATTCACGTCTCAGTACTGAGGTTTTTGAAATCGTTCAAAGCTTCTGGCAGGATTCTAACAAGCACACTTGTTTCTTTTTAAAACTGATTATTCATTTATTTTACTGGTAATATTTTTTATTTTAAATGTGAACATTATCAGTGTTTTATAGCAGAAAAGCTTTTTGGAATATCTTAAGGAATGCCTACTTAATGAGGAATTAAAAAAAAAAAAAAAACCTAAAAAAGAAGCCTTTAAAATATTGCGTACCTTTTTATGAGGACCTTAATGTAGATCAGGTGACCTAGGTGTAGCATTCAATTTTGAATCAACACATTAAGATGCAAAAGTTGTTTTCGTATTGTTAACCTAATACACAGGAATAGTGAAAAGGTGATAAATTATGTAATCTTTCCTTTCCAGTTGAAAAAATAATTTAGGGGGACATCTGCAACAGAGATGAAGAACTTTCCATTCGGTTTTCTGAAACACTTTATTCATTAGACCTTTCCTTGTACTTGAGGAAAAATCTGTCCTATGGCCACGAGTCAGTCTCTGTAATACCAAGCACATTCTTAAGGCAGTTCACATCACATGTAAAGCAGATCAGGCCCACAGAGTGTATCTGGTCCATTATTCTATTAGAAAATAGAAAGATAGAGACCAAAATGGAATGCTCTTTTCCATATTTAACCATATGACTAAGACTTATTGGGCATGTGGATGTAAGAATGTTTAACAGTTAGTTCTTGTGAAAATGATGATGGTGAGAAATCTCCAAAGTTTCAGAGAGAATACAGTCTCATAGCAGTACAGATGTAGGCACATTAAGAAGGGATCTCCTCATAGTACCCAGGTCCTGCACCTAGGCATTTACTCATTGATGGAAGTTAATTGGAGTGACTTGGATGCTCTGTACCCAGATGTACTAGTTTTGGTTTTGATGTACTAGAAATCTAAGTCATAAAAGACTTGTTTTCTCAGAATAATAAGGCTTGCCTACTTATTTTGCTTAGTCGTAGTATCCAAATGACAACTAGCAACAAACTGGTGACGTGTTTTCTGCGTGTTATTGAGCCTTTGTTGCTGTGCCTGCATGGAAGCCCGCTGTTATATTTACTGCAAGTTGAATATTATCAAGACATGGACTTCCATGTGCAACTGCTTTTCTTATATTTGTCTATTCTTCAGGTTTTCTTTTTCAAAGATTTTTTCCTCTCTCCTTTGAATGACAGAAGAGAATGTGCAGGCACAAGAGATAGAATATTGGGCCACATGGAAGTGTGCAGTAATTTTGTGACTGACTTAAGTAGTTAGAAGTATGTGTGACATCCAGAATGAAATCGTAGATATAATGGTGATTGTAGAAAACTTGTCTGCCAATAATATAGTAAATTATTTTAATGACTTTCTTTATTTTGACTTGCAACCTAATGCCTTTTTTAGTCTTTCTCTTTTAGGATTAAATGCTGCTTTATTTCCCTGGTGATGGCAAACAGTTGTAGTTGCTTTCAGATTTTTCTGGTAATTGTTTTCTCCCAGTCCTCCCCATAACAAACCCTTACTCTGTTGTAATTTGATACATTCTAGGGTGCCTAGTAGGGGTCAGGCATCCTGATCCTCTGTGTGCCCTCCTTGCTGGTATTCCACTTTCTGGTGTCTCCATTAAAGATTTTTTTCTTCTTTCTGGAAAGAAATTTCAAAAAAATTGTTTCTTAAATGTTAAAATTAAAAATAAACAATTATTGTGATAGTGCAAACCCATAGCTAGTAGTGTAGTAAAGAAAGATTCTGCATTTAAGAGCTGAAATGTTAAAGCCAGATTCTTTCAATTATTCCTAAATTAAATGTATAAATAATAGCAGTTTAGTACAATTTCTGCCCATAAAAATATTCTTCTTAGGGAAGGCAATTACCATGCACTGAATTGACAGTGAATTATGAAAGGGCCCAAAGGTAGTTTTCTGTGACTTCCTTGAGTTTTGTAGTCCAAATGAGAATCTGCAATAAGTGTCTGAATGCAAAATGAGCGGTAATCAATTAATTCACAGCATTTTTACCAAAAATATTAACTCCCTAGAGTAAGAAGAATGTTATTAAATTTAAATTAGTTTTAACTATCCTTTTTATAATGCTGTTAAATGAACATCTGTCTGAATCGCCTGATGGTTCTGAAAACTACATCTGTCCTGTCAAAAAATAATAGTTGTCAGCTGTAGTTTAATTCTATGTAGTTTAATGTAATTTTGTATTAGTTTGCCTCTTGAGAGTAATCTCATGATATAGGTACTAGTGGAAGTTGCAACTCGAATACTTTCAGGGACTAGCCTCATAATGGACTATAACAAAATTTCATGGATAGTGGAATATCATAGAAATTACCCAACTTCTAAGGCTGATTTAGGGGAAAAGTTTGAGTCTATCTGCATCTAGACTGTACTGTGTACAGTCAGATTAATGATAGCAGACCTTCTGTTGTAGATTTCATCCCAGAAATCCCAAGTGCAGCAGTTAAATGATACAAAGATGAATTAGGCAGGTAAGAACCAGTAATATGAGAAAGCACTATACTACCTTTAGAGAAAGTTAGTGGCATACAAACAGAATGTGGATCCTCTCCTGATTGTGAGAGAGGCGTCAGAAAAAGAATTTGTCTTACTATGAACAATGTTGAGAGAGAAAAAGAATGAAAACATAGGATGGTCAAGATTTTCACTCTGTTAGATTTTTGTGCTGATGTGCTTGTAAGTATAGTAAAAAAAAAAAAACAAAACAAACAAACAAAAAAAAACAGATTTATTCTTTTCCGCCCTAGATCCAGTTTTGATGCTCACTGCTGTCTCACCTTTCTGGAATATTGCAGTTAATGATGTAATTTTTAATTTGGGAAATACCTTGGAGGATTTTAAGCCTAATGTATACCTGGGCAGGAAAGTGTCTTCAGGCTGTTTGGTCACTTTTTTTTTTTTTTTTTTTTTTTAGGTAGCAGTTGCATAAGCATGAATGTCATTGGCTCACTTTCAGAACTAAATTGAGCAGGAGAACTTCCTAATAACCACTTTTGGTCCTGAGCAGTTTGTGCATATTGGAGTTTCTGAAGATAAAAAGATTAAATCATGAATGATAGAGGCGCAGATTCTCTAAAGCAATGATTTTCATAGCTTCTTTGAAAAAACTGCATGGCAACCACTGGCAATACCACTGTCTGAGCTACATCTGTGCCATTGTTCTTGCTGAAAAGGCATGGAGAAGAAACTCTGGAAGCTCTGAGGCACACTTGTGATAATCTCTCAGCTTGACATATCTGAAACGAAAAGGGCTTACTGTGTAAGCGCTAGGCTTAACATACCATACCTAGCTGTGATTTCAAGTTCTGAGGTCATCTCAGGTCTTTGGTCCATTGAGGTAGATAGATAGATTAGTTTGCATGCAGTTTACAGTATGAATTATTTGAGTTCTTTAAGTGAATGTTTATAAACCAGCTTATCAAGTAGTTGCCAGCTTAGTGCAAATATTGAATCTTATGAAAAATTCCACTGCCTTAGACACAACTTCCCTGCTGCCTTTGTTGTGCAAGCTTTGCAGTGCAGTGTCTATCTGTTCTGTGCTTGTTGGTATTAATAGATATTCCTAAGCAATTGATGCCCACAACCAACTGCAGAAATCTATTTATGTGCCCTTGCTCACTCTTGCTAGCTTGTTCCTTCGCCTATATGCCATACTGCTGGTATTGTTCACTGTTAGAGTGAGTGTGAGAATATGAGAATGCATGAATACTTTGTGCTGGGATTTAATGCATTAAATGTTTTTGAGGGACACATGCCATTCACTTAGGCAGTGGGACCTCAGCAATTTGGTGAGTGACAGGAAACTGTGTGATGTGCTCGACCCACTTGAGGGATAGAATGTCATCCAGAGAGAACTAGACAGACTGAGCAGTGGGCCCAGGTGGACCTCATGAGGATGTGTGAAGACAATCACAGGGTACTGTGCCTGGGTTGCAGCAATCCTCACTACCAGTACAAGCTGGGGTACATGAGAATGGAATGCAGCCCCGCCAAGAAGGACGTAAGGGTACTGATGGATGGTTTGCTGGACGTGGTCCAACAGTGTGTTCTCACAGCCCAGAAAGTCAACCATATCCTGGGCTGCATCAAAAGAACTGTGGCCAGCAGGCCAAGAGAGGTGATCCTACCATTCTGCTGTGCTCTGGTGTGACCTCACCTGGAGTACTGCATCCAAATATGCAGTCCTCAGTGCAGGAGAGACATGGACCTGTTGGAAAGCTGATGGAGCACAACCCTCTTGAAAAGAACTTTTAGGGTACTGGTGGATAGTAAGCTGGACATAAGCAAGCAGTGTGCCCTTGCAGCTCAGGAAGCCAACTGTACTCTACAGGGAGGTGATCTTACTCCTGTATTTTGTTCTGGGAAGACCTCACCTGGAGTACTGTGTCCACATGTGAAGGTCTTCAGGACAGGAGAGATGTGAACCTCTTGGAGCACATCCAAAAGAGGGCCACAGAAACAATCCAAGGCATGGAACACCTTCCCTATGAGGACAGGCTGAGAGAGCTGGGGCTGTTCAGCCTGGAGAAGAGAAGGCTCTGAAGTGACCTGGTAGCAGCCTTTCAGAATCTAAACGGAAGCAGTAAGAAAGAAAGGGGACAGATTATCTAGCAGGTCTGTTGTGATAGGACAGGGGGAAATGGTTTCAAACTAAAAGATGGGAGATTTACATTGGACATACGGAAGAAGTTTTTTTTACAATAAAGGCTGTGAGGCCCTGGCATAGGTTACCAAGAGAGGTGGTGGATGACCCATCCCTGGAGATATTTAGGGTCTGACTGGACCAGGCTCTGAGCAACTTGATCTAGCTGTAGATGTCCCTGTTCATGGCAGGGGAGTTAGACTAGATCTTTAGAGGTTCCTTCCAACTCAAAAGATTCTATGAGTCTATGAAATATATGTTTGTAATATACTGATTATAACAGTACGTGTTTGTGTCAAGCATATAATTGTACTTCAAGAACATGATTCTGTTTTCATATTTCTGTCATGCATTGAAATTAAAAGGATAAGTCATTCACAGATAGGAGCAGATAGCTATGAGCATCAGTGTTTTCCCACTTTCATAGGTTGCTGTGTGCAGTAGTTAGACTTATGCCTGAAATATCTGCTTTACGAAGATAGACTTCAGCTAATAACGTGACCACAGAGGAATGTCTACCTATCCGTAGAGTTTTATCAAGATATGAGAGGAATCTGATGACAAGAGGATGCCATCTTTCTCTACTCCGAGGTCCTTTTTTGTTATCTCAGTATCTCTGGATACTACCTCTAGTAGTTAGATAAAGTGAGGATTCATAGTATCTGAGTGTGTCATGAATCTCTAAGGTTATTCACAGAAAGTAGGGTAAGCTTTAAAGGCAAGCATGTCAAGAAAAGTGATTTGAAGTGATCAGTACACTTTTGCTCTTTATCTTAAGCAGATTAGTAACAATGTCAAGCTTAGGCCAAAACAGTTTGTAAGTTTATCTACTGTGCATTTCATGTGGCTCCCAAGAGGTGTAATGTAAATTATTGAGGGAGTCCTGGGAAAGTCAAGTCTGGGATAGCATTATGTATTAATGTGAGATAGCATTAGTTTCAGAACTAAGCCATATCGCTTCATGGATTTCATGTCCAAGGTGAATGTCAAACATGAGGTCTACAGAACGAGTTCCAGAAGTGGCAGCTAAATTCTACCCTAGTTCAGTGAACTGTGCAAAATTGGGAATCCTTGTTTTGGCTTCCTCTGTGGTTGTCTGGAAAATGTCCATTGTAGGGAATTTGAACAAATCTGAGCCAAAATTCTTGGTCTGCATTTGATTCAGATGATTTTATGGCTTATACATTCCTTCCCACCACTGCAGCTTTTCCTGTGGAAAACCATGAAGTGTTTGTAAGCTCTGTTTCTCTTACGCTTATTGTTGGCTTATTTTATACTTTCATTCCTCTTGATAAAATACTAAGTTGGGCCTATGTTCTAGTATATGTTCTTCCCGTATGGTGAAGGGAAGAACTACTGGGGAATATTTTTCAGGTGTATTGCTCATGAAAACAGCAGTTACAGAATTGTGCATTCCCCTGCAACTTCACCAGCCAGTTTACCAGGAGCTACAAAATACTACAAATCTGTTTTTCAGCAATTGCATAATTAATTGCAATATGAACATTATACACAGATTTCCCTTTTCTACATATATATATTTTTAATGAGCTTGTAAGGGAATTGGAGTACATCAAAGTATATAGTATTATTAATAGACACTTAAAATGTTTTCTGGCTTGTTAGAACCTGAGCAGCTCAAACACGTAAGTGAACCTGTCATATTTATCAATGTAGTACGCTTGCGAGATGGGACATTTTTACCCCTTTAAGGCATGATAATTAGATATGCAAGAAATATCATACTGAAAATCTCACAGCAGATATGTAGTAAATAGGGGGTATGAAATGTGGAGTTCCTTATATCCAGGACTGTTCTTTTCTGCCTTGAAAAGAAAGTGCTTCTAGTACATCACATAAGCATCCAAAACTGTTATCTCCTGTATTAGATAAGTGTGAGTGAATGAAAAGTATCTTGGTAACTATTAGTAATGACAAAGTTGAAGGTGCATGTTGCTGCTAATCAATTTTATCTTGATTAACAAGGTTATCTTGTATATGATTAATAGTTACTTGAGTTATAAAAGGCAAACTTAAATTTTAGTTAGTAAAAGTAAGAAGTCTCTCCTGGTGACCCAAGTAATCTTCGTGTAGCATGGAGTATCTGAAACAGCTCCTTGTGGACCAGACAAAAAGCCTATTGAATAATTTGAAGAAAGGTCTTATAGAATATATCTAATGTTCTACGTTCTTTAACAGTTATGGAGTGAGAAATATGTATGAGGACTTAACATAATGTCAGTGCAAGTCTGTGAAATGAGACATTTCGGTGAGGCTCTTGAACTTCTGCCTTCTTTATCCTTGCACACAGCTAAAACTTTATGTGCAGTCTTGACAATGGCTCTTTATTTTAGTCTGAGCTATAAATGAGAGCATCACTTCTGTACACTTTTATCCCTTAGATTCCTTGTGAGCTGACCGTATTAGTGTTGGGTTTGGCATGTGGGCCTTTTTCCATTCTAAAACGTGTTGAGGTCATTGCTCTGTTTCCATATAATAGACAACTGAGCAATAGCGAATAATAGTTTTTTAATTGCTATTTAGAAATGAATGTCTGTCTGTCTAGTTGTATGTCTTGTCAGGTTTAATTGCAGTCATTTGGAATTTCCAGAAAATGCATTATGTGTACAGCTATTGGTGTTTTTGGTATAGTATGCTAGAGGAGTCTCTCAAGTTATTATAGTATAGCTTATCCTGTAGAAGCATATGGGCGTATTTCATGATTCATGAGTGTATCATTTAAAAATGATGGGTTTTATGATTAAAATCAAATGATTTAGATTGACTATGATTTTTATTGTATTGCTTAGTATTTGCACTGAACATCTTGAAAATTATTTGCAGTTTTGATGGGTATTACAGTGCTTTTAATGAACTAGGTACATATCTGACTGTCATGCACCATCATTCTTTGATATAACAGCTTTTGTTAAAGGAGCATACCTCAGTGATGCATAGAGAAAGGTGTTTCTTCCAAACATGGACCTCATGTGTGTACAGTATAAAGTATCTTTTCTTATTTCCAGATGCATAAAGTCACTTAGCAGTTTTTTCTCATGTCACATTACATAAAATTCTGCTGCTATAACACAGCTTAAATGTTAATGTTTTGAAGGTAATTTATGTGTGGCATGGGAGAATTAGTAATCGAAACAGTAATAGAATTGGAACCAGCTGTGGGAGCTAGATAGGAAATTGTCCTTCCTTCCTGCAGTAACTTAGACATACTGTAATTTTTAACTCCCACCTCTCCTATCCCTACCCTGTGGTTGTAGATCTTCTTTGCATGACTTATCTGATGATTTTCCCTCCACCTCAATTTTAGTTCCTTGTCCTAATTGATTAGTAAGTTTGTAGACAACTGGAATGTTTGTCACTAATTGAGACAATGTACATAATGTTGTCCTTTTTTTTTTTTTTTAGAGTAAACATTTGAGTGAACACCTTTTTACAATCAGAATCAGAGAACTGTTGAAAAGTAGAATCTGTGGACAACTCTTTCTCTCTAGAGATGTGATTGTTTAGTTTTTGCTGACTGTAGTGTGTTTGCTAAGAATAACAGGGTCCCTGAGGACCTTGATGAACTTCATCAGCATTGTTGAATAAACCCTTATAGCAGATTCTTTATGATATATATTATTTATTCAAGTTTTTCAGACGAGGAAACCAGGGTGTGCAAGAATGAAATAAATTGCACGAAGTTAGAGGTCTATACCTAAATCATGTATTATTTTAATCTGGATGGGTTAAAATCTGTATAGTTTAGGAGATGCTCACCAATTTGTTTGCCATTGTGGTGTATAGGTTTTGTATAGGTTTTCCATGGTGTATAGGTTTTTATTAGGGTCACCTGGATGTTTTTGAGACTCTATGCAAGTGTGATCACAGAATGTTAACATCAATGTCTTTGTTGTTTAGAGGAAAAGTGTATTTTATTTTCATTGTAATAATCTCCACGTACGTTTCAGGCATAACGGCTGTATATGGAACATGGATTGCATGTTTTGGCTTTTCAGGTTTTCATGAGTTTAAAATGAAAGCTTAGAAGGTTTGAATTGTTGATGGGTTTAACTCCACTGCTTTATGAAACTTGCAAAAGAAATGAGTACGTATGCTACTGCATATATTGTTTTGATGTACTTCCATAGAAGCATATGTAACTAAAATTGCCTTTTGCTGAATCAGTTACAAAAGCTTAATGGTGTCCCCAACTTTTATAAGTGGAACACTATGTTCAGATAAAAATTACTTTGATATATATGCCAAAATGAGTCTGGTTTGCATCTAAACTAAACATTTGGTACTTGAGATAGATGAAAATTTGCAGTTATTTTCCTTTGTGATTGTAGAATTTACCTGCTATTCTGTTACCTGCCAGAATGATCAGAGCTTTTCAGAACACAGAGTAGATTTTAATTGTTTGTTTGTTTCTTCTTATTGTCAGCAGATCTGTGGTTTCTGTGCAATTTATTGTTTCTTAATAAATGAATGTATATCTTTAGTTCAAAGTAAAATAATCTATTCAGTTCTGAAGAGCAATATTAAGGGTTATGTCTGTCTGAAAACACCAGCATTTTCTTTTATTCTCTACTTAGCAATCATTTTCTGTATCTTACTGCTATAGTGAAAACTCTTTTGTTAGAATGTGGCTGTTTTTTTTGGTGGCATATGGCAGTTCTGCATAGTGTTCTAGCAAATAAGAAGTATTAGATTTAAGCATACTTGAAACTGAGATGATAAAGATGAAATAAGCGGTTAGTTATATAAGTGGAATATAACATATCTGGAATATCATGAAAAAACTTTGCTTAAGTAAATTGCTGTCCCAGAAACTGCAAAGGAAACTTGAATTATCGCAAGCAATTTTAGATTTAAATGAGTTCTATCAGTGATTACAACTTGATTTGGAAAAAGCTCAAGAGAATCTTTCTTGTATGTCTTGTAAGAACAATTCCCAGGTCATAAATATTAATATAAACTTGGGTTTCATAAATCAACGAATTGTTACTAATTTAGAAATTATCTGAATGGGGCTTTAGAATGTAGGTGAAAAATAGCAACCTCCTGAAATTCATCTAGAACTCCCAGGAGAAAGATCAGACAGACTTTGGTGTACTTCAGAAGTATGATGTTTACATTTAAAAAAGTAAAATAAAAAATTGCCAGCTGTGCTGAGACTCTCTAATTGCAATACCTTTTGTAAATTGCTAGGCCACCGGAGACTTTCAGTAAGGAGAAATTCTTCTAAGTGGCACAAAAAAAAAGAGATTTAATTCATGTTGCCTATTGTGTCTAGGAACTTTCTCTGAATTACCATGTGACCTATCATCTAATAAAATATATTGTAGCTGACATATAATAATGTTATGAATTTGTAGCCTTAAGAAGCCATATGTTGGAATGAAGATTTTTTTTTTTTTCCCCTTGCTTGTTAAATCTGACAAAACATTCTGGTTCAGGTCACAGGAAAAAAATTACGAGGCTGTGAATCAGAAAATGTTGAAAGAAGCTAGGCATGATACTGTTTACATATTGAGTCAATACATTTGCTTCCTGTAGACATTAGAAAGGAGACATTTAAGTAGATAAACTTCCTTAATTTTTTGAAAGCAGCTTGAAGTAATGTGTCTTTGTAAAGAAAAGAATAATCTTTCTTCAGTCTTCCTATACTTAAATTTAGAAAATAAGTTTTGTGCTGTTTAAGTGTTACTCAAATGCAGAACAGTGACAGGGGGACATAGCACAGGACTCTTCTAATATTACTGTTCGTTTTGAAATTCCATTCAGTTGTGATGAGGTTAGGAGTTAGCCATGTTTTACTAAAAGAGTAGCAGATATGGTTGGTGTTCCATGGGAATATTGACCGAGATGCTACACAGCAGTGTTTGTGTATATCCTCTTGCTTTCCATAATATTTTCATTTTTCTTTGTCTTTTTCAGGCCAAAATTTTAGGCAATAAACACACACTTGCACTGATTAATCTAACCAAATCAAGACACCTCTCTTAGGAGCTTCCTTGAAGACTTTACATTTTCCCTTTAAACTCCCTGAATAGTTCATGAGGAGGAGAGGTCTTCAGGTGATTCATGTTTTTGACATACTGATTCTTCTTCTGGAGTTAGGTGTTTGTTTTTGAAACTGTATGGGAAATCTGAGGTAAACATTTTCCATATTTAGATGCACCAGATTAGTAAACCTAATTATATGAATCTGGGCCAAAGTGAGTTTCATAGTGTGTAAGTTGGCATCAGAAAATATCTCTGACACCTAAAAGAAAGGAAATTTTAAAAGGTGTCGAAATGTCATCTCAGATTTGAGTGCTTCCTTAATGCCTGCAAGTTTGTGGATAATGCATTTTTATAACCAGAAACCATTGTTTTCTTGCACATCTCTCACACTGAATTTTTCATCTACTCATCCTTCTGTCTTTTTCTTGAGTATACTTTTATGCAGTGTGAGTGTACATCTTAGACCATTATTTTCAGTTTAAGATACAGAGGAAAATAATGGAAAATTGACTTGGAAAAATTTCCATTTTACGAGTAGTATGGTTTTAATCAGTGCCTGCAGAATAACTTGTGAAACAAAGCATGAACATTGTGGTGTGTTTATTTATTAAAGGAATATAAGATAAACAGAAAAAAAAAAAAGCAGTTTAAGCTTTTATTACTCTGTTCTGCTTTCACTGCTGTCATGGAAAATTCAGCTAGGTGATGAACAGCTTGAAGCATTGTTCTAGACTACAAGGAGGAATGAGGCATGTTTTCTTCCCGATCTATGAAAAACTCCAACACCCTTTTTGTCTCTTTCTGATAACATTTCAAGACGTGATGTTGAAGGATGGAACAAGATGTTGTTCTTCCTGTTCATCTCTAGACTTATTTCTTCAATTTTGCCTATTAACTAATATATAGTATCAGTTAAGTTGGAGGCTAGGTAGAAAGAAAGAATTACACAAGTGTCTCCCTGTTAAGCTTGGTAGATTTTTGTCACTTTTCTTTTTCCCTGGAAAGATAAGCACTTGGGTTGGTTTTTAGGTGATATTTCAAAGAGGATACTTTGACTTGTGAACTGGACACATTTGATACAGAAATTACTGTGTAAGGGCAAATAAAGCCTTCCATCATTTCGATTAACATATCCCTGTGCTTGGATATAGTGGCAGTTGTTTCGGCACAATGCAATGGGTTTTTGTGTTGTTTTCCTTTTTAACCCCTGTAGACTGAAGAGTTTATGTGCCTCTCCAGTTTGGGAATTACTATGTCACATATCCCATTCTTTCTGTTGTGGTTATTGATGATGAGTCTGCCCACTTGTTTTATTCATAAAATTTCTTAAATACATTTTCTTTCAAGATGTTACATAATCTATAGCATGAATATTTCATTAGGAGACACCTTTCTCCTTTTAATTACTCCTATCACTAATTATACCTATCACTTTGAATTCTTTAGAGAAGAATAGAAAAATTACAAGAATACTCTTGTCTGCTTACAGGGAGGAAGATTTCAGTACTGCTGAACTGCATTCTAGAGTTTAAAGTGGAAGCCCCTTGAAGGCATTCAGACCTGCCTGCTCATGCTCCAGCAGAGTGGCTTTTGCTTTACCATACAATTCAGTCATTTTAGAGAGGAGTAGGCTTTAATAAAAACAAAACCTAAAACATAAACATGATAATTTAACAAAATGCTTGAAAATGTAAGTTTTTTCTTATTTGTGGGTTTCAAAATCTTTAAAACATGACTTTCTGTAGGAAGTCCTTCGGTGGAGACTTCTAATTGCTGCAACTTAGCTGTTGATTAAGGTCATTCTGTCACCATTTGGTGTAGACTTTTTTTTTTTTGTCACCACCTTCTCACTTCACCAGCTATTTCTACTGCTCATAAACCCTGTTATTCTGTCCCTCTTTTAGTGAGGCAGCAATCTTCTATCTCAGACCACTTCTTTTCCGTTTGTTTTCTGAAACTGAAAGTGTTGCCAGAAATGGAGAAATCTCTGTATAGTTCCCTCCTCCTTTTCTTCACTCCAGTCCTCTTCCTTTTCTTCACTCCACAATCTGCCTCGTGTGTACCAAAGCAGGAACCCAAAGGAGCGGGAAGTGGATGTTTACACATTTCTGATGGATGAAATCAATCAGGAGGGACTTTTTTAGTATAGTGCTTAAGATATTTAAAGTAAGTAGTAGCTGAGCCTACTTTAACCTCTTCTCCTGCTCAAGACATGGGAAGTACTTACATTTATTTTAACAGATTGTAGTTAATGCAGACTTTTCCTTCATGCTGTACCATAGCTCTGCTACTGCAGTGGAAAGTCTCTTCAATTTTCTAGTCAGTCAGCATCCCAGGGGGGGTTCTAAGAACATAAGAGCTATCCAGATAAAGAAAGTTACATTTGCTTCCAGGGCAGCATCTGATCCTGAAATCCTTGAGGAAAGCAGGATCCTCAATCCTAGAATCTAAGGACAGTTGCCAATGCTGCCAAAAAAAAAAAAAAAAAGAAATTGTTTTCTCTGCTAGACAGTAGTGATGTGAATGCCCAGAAATGTTCTTATTTAAGGGCCTGTTGTGTGAAAAATTACCTAGAGCTTTGAATTTTCTTTCATGTAGGACAGTTTCCACTTAATGAAATGCAGGTTACTGAAAACAAAGCAATAGAGGTGTTTTTAGGCATAGTTTCATCATTCTGCCCCTCTCTGATTTGGCTGTGAAAAGACAAGTTATTTCAGGACATTGTGGAATTTACATTTTACTTTTAATTGTCTTTGCTTTTATCTATTTTAAGGCTGTGAACATAATCTAATTTTTCATACTTTGAAAATGACTTCTGAATTGTCAAATTATTAGCAAGGCTAACAGATGGTTACATCTGAGGTGTGTTTTAATTTTAAGTTCATCTTTTTTTAGATAGTATAGTGGATTTTGGGTTTTTTATCCTATTTTTTTCTGTGGGCCCTAACTTTTGCCTCAGGCCAAACATTTAATTTATTACATAAGCACTGGCTCATTCTTTTCCCAGTTCTTCAGTCTCTCTGTCTTCTGCCAAGCCCCTGTGATTATTATTGCCCATTGATAGAGAATACTCTGTTTCTGAGGATATAGAAGAATTTCCTTTAGCATGTAGAAATCTAGATTTTAACTAATTTTTCCTTGATGCGTCCATTTTTTCACCTGTTTTGACCTGCATTAGTGGATTATTTCCTTTTTGTTTTACTTTGTTTTTTTTTCTCAAGAGATGTTGGAGACCCTGACAAAGTTTCAGCATGCAGTTTCTAGTCATGTATTTGTATTTTCCAGTTATTGCTTGAGGATGAGAAATGTCTGAAAAGGAACAATAACAACAAGAAAACAATTATCCTGTAAATATTTCATTTTATTTAATTCCATGAACATTTTCCATAACAACTAGAGGCAGTCTTTACCTCTTTTGTTATTCAGATGTAAAGTAATAACCCAGTATTTTTGGGATACTTATGTTCAAGTCAGCATAAAATGTGTGTGTGTGTGAGTATATGTGTGTGTGTGAGTATATGTGTGTGTGTGAGTATATGTGTGTGTGTGTGTGTGTGTGTGTGTGTGTATATACACTTTTTTTTCCCCTTGGGATTCTGTAGCATTACTTATTTTTTGAAATATAACAGCTGGAAAACTGGTAGTTGTACCTAATCCCTGTGTGCTTATATATAGGCATTTGTTATATTAGCTTAGAGATATTTATTTTATTTGCAGTAATTTAGGAAGTTCAGAGTTACTAAAATAGAACAGACGACATTGTTTTATGTAAATGTTTGGCTGATTTGAAGATGTTATGCCAAGATACTTTACTGGAGGTTGTTATCTTAATTTTTGTTTTGAGTAGTCTCAGCAGTACTTTCAACTGTCAGGTATCTCTTGGACTCTGCAGCTCTCTCCAAATGTCTGACTATCAAGCTCAAGCTATTTGATTTATCAGGTGACAGAATGTATTCATATCTGTTGTTCTCTCTTAAAGATAAGAAGCTAAAACTGTGTTCAGTATGGGTTCACCGTACAACATAAATATTTTTCTGTATTTGACTTTTCTAATTAAAAAAAATATGATTATTGTCACCTGAAGAAGCTAGAAATTGATTAAGTCTGTTATAGCACATTTTGTTTCTGAATCTGAAGGAGTTATGTCTAAAGGATTATTTGAATTTTGTTTATTTTTTAGCTGTTATTTTTGTAGTAGTTCTGTGGTATTTTAGTGAAATACATCTAAACCATTTAAGTTGGCCTAAAGTATAAAGCATTTGATGGAAAACAGTTGAGCTTGTCACTTGCTGTTGCAAATGGTTTAGTCTCTGTCTGGAATGGTGCTCTTAGCTTCTTTATTTGTAATACGGATATTCAGAAGAATTTTCTGTTTGAATTAATGGAATAACTCTTAAATTAGTTAAGATACTCTCAAAATTAAATGTGGTTCTGACATAATACTAGTAAAAGCTTTCTGGATTGAAATGAGAATAATGACTACAGTGTTTTTCCTTGAAGCAATGGATGAAGTTTTAATGAAAGCCTTTGATTCACAAAAGCGATGCATCCATTGTTATGGGTGATAGCTGGATGAGTCTTTGATGTGCGCTTAAATGGCAAGTATATTCAGTGGCTAAGAAGCAATTGTTCGCATTCCTAAAACAACAAATATCAATTTATAGTGCAAGAGATCATCAGTCATGAGAAACTTCAGTTGTAGTACAATTAAATTGGGTAATCTGTAGCATCAAATGAATGATAAACTGGCTTTCATGATTAATGTGTCACCTGAGAATTTATTTTATATTTGTTCCTCAACTTGAAAACGACTGGAACTGAGATTGTAATGTGGGCTGCACCTTTCACCGTGTTGTGTAGCTTTCTATAAACCTTTGCTGTTGGCTCTTCAGACTTGCTGTGCACCCACAGTCCCATGAGTATTTATTTTTTTTAATTTTTCTTTCTGAAGTGCATACATAAGTTTTCATACTAGCACAAGAGTCTCCTTAAGCACTTGTGACTGCCAAAGATGTGTATGCACATTCACAGCATACACACAGGGCATTAATCTTCTGCTGCCTTATCTGTGTGTGTGTGTGAGAAAGGAACTGTACAGCTGGTTTGAGAAAAAGGGATGTTGTTTGATGTGGCAACAGGTAAAGACAGAGGAAGGGTAGATTTGGCTAAATTAAAAGTGGAGGAAGTTTGTTTTATCAGCGAAATAAAGCTGATAGTATGGGAGGAGAAAATGGCTGTTTAAGAGAGCATAGTAGCATAGAGAATTTCTGCTGAAGAGTGGAAAAAGGGAAGGAATTGGCAGATATGGATAAGGAAAGTGTCTGGTATCAAACTGATGAATTTCTGGCATCAAATAATGTATTACGCGTGTTTTAGGAAACTTAGTGGTACTAGACAAATGAGCATTTTAGAGTAACGATTCATATGACCTTTGTAGAACCTTCCAATCACTGAAGTGCTTCCCGTATGCTTCTTTCTTAGCAAACTAAGAATGTTCATATTTGTGTTACAGATGTTGGTGTGATGTTTTAGACTGTAATTTCCTTCAATCTGTGTGTTTCTATTAAAAGAAATTTATTATATTGTTCAGTGCCATTAGAAGAGAAAATAATGGAAGCCAATCCATGATCTTAATAAAAACATAGGTAATTTATCTTGTGTAATGAATTATGGATTTTTTTCCCCTTAATTTCATTAACTTCATAGATTCCTAGCATTTAAAAGATTATTGTATAATGTGATAGATTGATTTCATAACAATTCAAGATCAAATGATATTAATGATTTAAGAGAATTTTAATGTTTCCTAAAGAGGAGAAACAGGAAAACTTGTACTGTTCTCATTCTTTATTGGAGTTTTGGTGGTTTGTTTTTTCCCTTTTACTCATTCTTCATATTTCTATGAAAACACAAAACTGGAATCGATCTCTCATTTCCAGTATTTCCTTCTTCCCCTTCTCAGTTTTTGTCGGTGCAAGGGAAATATTGCTTACCTTTGTGTGTGTGTGTGTGTGTGTGTGTGTGCACATATACATATATAAAGGTGTGATTTTTTTGTTTATCATAGCACCATTTTCATAGAGATAAATTTTCCTTTTTCTTCTCCAGAACCCTATTAAGAAAATTCCAGATTCTCATGAAATTACACTCCAACATGGAACAAAAACAGTAAGTAGTTAACACAGTTTCAACACTTTTTTTTCTAGAACTGTGCAAATCTGTAGAATGATTTTATGAAAACTTAATGTCAGCTGAAGAACAAGAAGCTAATTCTTTTTTCTTAATTTATTATTTTATACTAGATCTTTTCTTAATGCAATTAAAATGTGTAATGTGTTTTAGAACTGCTGCTTTCTGCTACTAACTCAAACTTCATTTAACTGAACTGTTGTCCCTCTCTCTTTTTTTGTTTCTTTTGTTAAATGCATACTCTGCAATTGTTACAGTTCCTCTTCAAGTCTAGACCATTATCTATAGGTTTCTAACCTAGGCACAGGCCTTTGTTTGGCTTGTCATGAATTTCAGTGAGGATATCATTGCTGAAGTTTCAAATGTCCTCTTTGAAGCTGCATACAGATCTCCCTCATTTGCTTTAAATTGCTAAATGTCTTTAGTAAGCCACCCTCAGTTTCTTTAAATTTAATTTTTCCTTGTCTTTGACTACATCTTTTTCTAGGATTCGTATAAAATACTCCTTGAGTTTTTGTTTTTGAAAGAACACACTCACTGGCTTGGAATTATTGTTTCTTTGTACTCAGGATTTTTGTTATTTCTGGGCAGTTTTATCTTTCACCAACAAATTCAATTGTTTTTATTTGCTGATTGATCCGAAATCTGTAGAATAATACGTATTTTCTGCCCTTGACTGTCCTTGACTCCATTCCAGATCCTTTCCCCTTGTTCTTCTTTGGTCATAAAGAACATGCTGCTGCTGTTTATCTTCTTCAGGCCATGGCTTAACTTTCAAGAGTAAAATAATACTAGAGTGCCTTTTATTGTTATTTTTATCACCCTGAAAGCTTTGTTAGCTGGTTAATGGAATTGGCACTGATAGTATTCCTGAGAATGTCCTGGGCAGGAGTAGGTAGGAAAAATAACATAGAATCCTTTGAGGAAAAATACTATTTCCATGAGTTTTTAAATAATCTAAGGAAGTGTATTTTTATGTAATTAGTGATGCAGGTTGCTCTGAAAGTAATGCTTCCTTTTTGTTTCTGTGGAAAATACAACAGGTACAAAGAGATACCACTATTTGATAAAACACTTTTTCAGATGCAGAACACTATTTTGCAATGTAGTCGCCACCATCAGCTGTGCATTTTTGTCAGCATTGAAAGAGAGCTCCCTTAACAATTTGTACCAGCAGAGGTGACCTGCTGTTGCCGCTGTTGAAACGTACCACCCACCCACTGTTCACATCCACAGCTTGGTTTCCAGAGATGTTCAGCAAGTGTCAATGAATGTCAGTAGATGCTATTTTTTGGCACCGAGGAATTTGATGTCACACTCTTGCTTCATACGCACTTGCATGTTAGATGCCATTCTGTTGAACTGCCCCTCTGCTGCCGTCTGTCACACTGCAACAACATGTAACAGGATATCAGCTTGAAGCTTCAGCTTCTACTGCCGTACCACCACCATCCTCCTCTGAAGTCAACGGTCAACACTGTGTAGTAGGAGGCATTACTTTTGGAGTAGTCCTCATAGTTGTACATTTAATAGTTTTAAATTCAATGATATAAAATAATTTCTCTATATAAAGCTAGTGAATAATTAACATCTATAACAAATTAAAACATTACATAATTGAGTTTAAGACTTGTATTATTGTTTATATACATTCAAAAGGAATTCAGTAGAGATTTAAATTTATCAGTAAAGAACAAATGTTTTTATAAGCTTTCAGAAAGAGTTATTTGCAGAAGCACCTATTCAGTAATCTTGCATCAGACTGTTATGCTCTATCTTGGAGTATGGAGAGTTGATAAGGCATGCTCATTTCTTTTCTCATAGTACATGGTACACACGCAGTGGGTGGAAAGAAATCAGTAAGTGTGATATTAATGAAATAGAGAAATACTCTCTGAATTTTAAACCCTGTAAAAGATGTACTGTATTAAGCTGCAAACAAAAAAAAATAGAGTAGATTTTTTTGCACTTGGTGCTTGGGTTTTTTTTTTTTTTTTTTTTTTGCCTACTATCACTTGCAATCTAGGGTGAACTGCCTTCCCATTTTTTCATGTTAAAATAACTGCTTCTGTAGTATGTTTCTTGAATACGTTTCTGGAAAAACCTTTATTATGTAAATTTGATTTTCTACCTCTCCAACATTAAACTAATAAATTTTTATTTTTACTGATTTCTTAAAGCGTAAGCTCATGTTATTTCTGACTAAAGGGCTTTGAGAAGGGGGAAGTTACAGTTTTGGAAGACTTTTGAGGTTTTTTTGACTTCATGAGAGAGCAGCTGTCATCACCTAGAGCAGAGGTGAATTATAATGTGGATATGCATAGCACAGTTAAATTAGATTGGATGCAGTCAATGAAACGTATCACTGGAAAAAAAACAGCTCTTCTGTGAAGGACTTTTTAATAATGAAACTGCACATCCATAAAATGACAGTTGTGTAAGGATGGGAACAACTTGCTATCTTGATATCAGTGTATTCCACTGACATTTTAAATACTTCTCATTATATTCCTACAATGTACTGTATTTCTAAACCTTATGTCCCATCTGTACCTCTTCAATCTAATGATTTTGGGTTTGATGATGACTGTATTCCTGTGCAGCTGAAAAGTCTCACAAAAGATTTCCCAAGCTGGAAAGCCTTTCCAGAAACCTGATTAATTTCCCACTTGCCTTGTTTGTACAGTGTAATAGGAGTTACTGTTCCCAGTGAAACTTCAGTGATACATATATATATATTTTTTTTTCTCCTGACACTTTTGATACATAGTGGGTATGTGAGAGAAAGCATACTGTTCAGAATAGTTCCGATTATGTATTCTGTGTGCAGTCAGCATCACTTCTGCATCACTTCTCATATCACAGCTGCTCCTTCCTATAGTAATTATTATGGAATAAAATACTTGAGTCTGTTGATTTGAATGCCCGATTAATCTGAAGATGTCCAGTGTGACATCTGAAGTGTCCATGTTAGAAATCATGTATGAAATGAACAGGCCTTTAAATCTGTATGTTGATTATAACAAAGAGGCAATTTTTTTGGTAACGCATAAGGCATTGCATATATTTCATTTTTAAGTCAAATATGTCACTGTGACATAAATGATAAGTGAAGTTGAACTCATTCTTGCTGCGCAAAGTATTACGTGTGAACATTTTATTCGGGGAAGTAAAAATAAAAAGTTGGATCTGTTTGGAAATATGAATTAGGGTTTTGATAATACTGAATTATCCTAGGTGATGATTCTTTACATTCTTTACAATAATAGGGTTTTGGATCTTCTCTTAAAGCATAAGATCTCTTCAACTGAACACTTTGAAAACAAAACAGGACAACTAGAATAAGATATCTGCTGCAGGTTGCACACTCAGCTTTCCTTCTTTCCTTCTTTCCTTCTTTCCTTCTTTCCTTCTTTCCTTCTTTCCTTCTTTCCTTCTTTCCTTCTTTCCTTCTTTCCTTCTTTCCTTCTTTCCTTCTTTCCTTCTTTCCTTCTTTCCTTCTTTCCTTCTTTCCTTCTTTCCTTCTTTCCTTCTTTCCTTCTTTCCTTCTTTCCTTCTTTCCTTCTTTCCTTCTTTCCTTCTTTCCTTCTTTCCTTCTTTCCTTCTTTCCTTCTTTCCTTCTTTCCTTCTTTCCTTCTTTCCTTCTTTCCTTCTTTCCTTCTTTCCTTCTTTCCTTCTTTCCTTCTTTCCTGTGCTTTCTACAACCATATCATGGCATTATATGTTTGAAATACAGTGAGGGAGCAGCATGAGCCTTAAGGAGTTGACAACTAGAAATTAGTTTTTGATAAAGAATATGTAAAGAAAGTTTTTCTACATGAAACAAAAAAGCCCACTCTTTCATTTAAGGAAACCTTAACTTTAGCAAAACAAATTGAATTTATCCATGAAGATGGACAGTTCCTAACTGATGTTTTTACTGAAACTTTTCTGTTAGTTAATTATTCAGTTGGACACTGAAAAGAGAATATCTCATGTAAAATTCCATTTTTCATATAGCTTTTTTTGTGGGAACTATTCAATAAATTACATAAGTTTTAAAAGTCAAAGGTTGGATGATTTTTTTTTTTTTTTTTTTTGAATAGGTTTCTGCTTTGGGATTGGATCCCTCTGGTGCCCGTTTGATAACTGGTGGATACGACTATGATGTTAAATTTTGGGATTTTGCTGGAATGGATGCCTCTCTCCAAGCTTTTCGGTCACTCCAACCTTGTGAATGGTATGAAAAAAGACTCTTTTCTCACCTGAGACGGTGCTTGTGTTAATGTCCTAACAGAACGCACAGAAGCTTTGTAAAGTAACTTAAAAGGCTAAATTTGTTGTACTTCCTGTGGCAAATAGAATACCAACCCAGGAGCTTGCATATTTTTTCTCTTTAGGAAGCTACAAGATTGAATTGTTAATACAGATTTGTTAATACAGATTGTATTGTTAATAACATGTCAACAAACGGATCGTGAGCCTCTCAATGACACAGTCTGATGTTCTTTATTATTATCAAAACAAATAGACTACACTTTTCATATGGACTCTCCTTTTATGAAACTAAGGAGGAGGAGAGGAGAGTTAATGCAGTTAAACCTTTGGTGAATAACCTAAAGGAATAACAGAATTTCTGTTGCCACTGTAACAGTATTTCTGTGGATGGGATGGGGCCTCATTTTCATTACCAAGTTTGTTTATTTCAGAAATTTGGAATATAGATTTCCTTCAGAAGGCCATGTCTTGTGCACATCTAACTTTCAAATTGTATCATATCATGTCATGTATTAATAGCTCAGTTGTTTGTAGCAAGGTATTTTCTAATGTTAAACAACGAGGAACATTTAATCAGATGCTTTGGCTCAATTAAAAGGGATTGAAATTTATTAGGCAGTATGAGTAGCCCTTGGAATGTCTGTTTTTAATCATTATTTTCTGAAAAGACTGAAACTGAATTTTTGTCTGCTTGGAAGATGAGAATTTTATTCTTGTTACTCCAGGCACTGGATTTCATACATGTCAAGGAAGAATGTTTTTGGTGAATGGCACATTCTTGTAGTTTAAGTACACTGAAGTGTGACTTAAAGGTCTGAAAGCGTAAAGATAAAATAATATTAAAAATAGTATCTGCTTACTGCAGAGTTAACTGCTGTCAAGTATAGTAATTTCATTTATATTTTAATTGTTGTGCCATCATTTTAATTAAAATACTAGCTGAATATACCTTCTCTGTCATGTTGTAAATATAAAGATGGAACCCCAGCTCTGACTGGTAAACAGATCCTAAAACAAGTAAATCTTGTCTCATATATTGAGGTATGCCAGTGAGTGCTCTGAAGAGTGTTATATAACCTGTGCCCAGGTGTGTGTGTATTTTTATTTTATTTCTTCATTATAGAATTTATTGCAAGGACTGTTAGCATTCACAGACTTCAATTTCAAAGAATTCTGAGGAGTTCTGGTATGGAAGTATTAGATGTTAGCAGAAGTGTAGTTTTGGAGCCATACATTGAATGTCATTTTGAGAATAAAAAATCTGAGAACAATTCCATATTGTCCAGGATCCAATTTATAGCATAACTTTTGTATTACTCTGTTGATTTCTCCTCTGATTTGAGACAAATTTATTTTTTTAAAAAAAGCCTGGCAAAAAAAAAGAAAAAGCACAGTACTTTGAAACCACCTCAATGCTTAAGGTGCAAATATTTAAGGCAATTGTAAGACAAAACAATTTTAAATGTGTAGAATTTAGTTGTGTGTCACATCTCTGCCAATGGTAATTCTTCATGTCCCAGCAAAAAGTACTATAAAAATACTACGTAGATTTTGAAGCTTTAAACCTATACTTCTTAATGTTTAGTTCTATTAAAATGAATAGCTTTTCTAACTTTTCCAACACTCTTGCTTTAATATTATAGGAACCAAATCTTTTTTCTTACGAATTGCCTCTGTAGAGTCTTGCTTTTGATCGTACTCCAGTAAACATCTGAAAAGTGATAACTTCTGGGCCATTCAAATACCTTACTTAGGGAACCTTTTTCTGGATGTAATTTTTGAAAGCCATGTTGCACAGTTAGGTGTTTGTTTGCTTTTAGAGTTTGTGGCAATACTTCTTTTCTGAGAGTAATTTTTTTTTTCGTATTTGATTTGATGAGTAGACTTATGTTTCCATTGTACTAAGCATTGTATGATTAGGTACAGTTTCATGTAATCATGTTGATGTATTCTACAATTATCAGTTGTCTGCAGAGAATATTTTGGATGTTGTTCTCTTGTGAGTGTTTTTTTTAAAAATTTTTCAGTGTTTCAGCTCAATGTAGTTGGCCTTCATTTCTCTCTTGGTTACAGATATCCATTCTTGCTCTTTACACTCAGAATGCTTTTTTAGACATTGCGTCCGATCTGTTTCAGAAATTCTCAGATTTGAGAGTCTTATTTCTACAAAAAATTGGAGTTTGTAATACTGTAGCCAAACTGGCTTCTGGTTCATATTACATAATAGGGTGCTTCAGGCAATTCTTGGCTTTTGAATCATAATTTTATCAGTTTTGCTGAACATTTTTTGAATGAGAATCTTACAGTTATATTACTGTAGTCAATGCAGAATTTCTAAAACATGCATTAAAAGTTTTTTAATGTGTTGCATATTGTCTTGGTTCCAGGTGAAGTTCAAGAAATAATAGATCCTGCTGAGTCAGCCTTTAATTCAATACTATGTAAGACATAAATGATGTGTAGCTGCAAGTTGTATGCTGTTTTGCCTATCTTCTGGGTGTTAATTTTAGTGATGTGAAATTTTAGGTTAAAAAGTACTTTCCATAAAGTTACTAGGATTTGAATGCACATGGTTTACGTTCTTCACCAGAAGGAAGACACAAAAATATTTTTTAATGCACTTGAATAACATTTTTTGTGATGTTTTGTTTATTGAGCATGCTTTGGATGCCATGAGAATCCAAATATAGTTATGAACGCATTCTGATCTCTATTTTCAAATTAACTTAGCTCCAGAGTAAGTATTAATAAAAAGAAAAGTTATTGTACACTTTCTGTTAATGTGCCAGGATATCAATTCTTGTAGGTGTATACTGCATACACTAGTTTGCCTATTCAGCCATGCTTGCAATGGTGTATAACCTGGCAGGGAGACCAAAAGATACCTGCTTTGGATATGTTACTGCAGTGAGCTTTCTACATGAAGTAGAATGCTGAGAAATGATGTTGATGCTATCACTGAGACTGCAAAGGGATTTCTGATTTGTGAGCTATCTTCTGACTTCCATTTAACTGTTCTGGTCATCCTTATATTATTCTATGATTTCTCTTCCAAGCTTTTTCAATCAAGATAATATATATGTAAAAAAAAAAAACAACCACACAGCAGATTTGTACAGCAAATGAGTAATCATTTAAGGTAAAGTAGTCTAGGCAGATCATTCTCCACTGTCATGTCTCCAGGTTTGGTGGTATATTTTACTTTATCTGAATTTTTCGTGAAACTGTAGCCCTGAACCAGAAAACGGTGAGAGAATGTTGATATGTGACTAATTTCCTGGTATATAACATATAATGGAGTTCTATGTGGGACTACAACATCCTTTTGTAATATTTTGAGGATTACTGTAAATCTGGGTATTGCTTTTGAGCAAATGAAAAAGAATTTTCAGCCCCGAATAGCTGAATATGACGTACATTGTTTTTCACTTGGAGTTACAAAGCGTACTTAAAGTAAATACGTTTGCCAGAAATGACATTTTAGGTGCCAATTTTGTAAATATTTTTGTTCGATATGCTCTTTGGTTGAATAAGAAAGTTGGACACTCATGGGAATAAAAAGCTTTAATCCATTAATCTCAGATTTCTTTTTGATATAGGAATATACATGGGTCTATTTCTGCCATATAATTTCTCACCATTGACAGTTCTGTTTTAATACCAGCCTACAGGAACTGAATTTAACTGGAACCTTTTTTTTCCTTTTTTTTTTTTTTAGTCACCAAATCAAGTCTTTACAATATAGTAGCACAGGAGATGTCATTCTGGTTGTCTCTGGTAACTCTCAGGCGAAAGTTCTTGACAGAGATGGTTTCCCAGTAATGGAATGCATAAAAGGAGACCAATATATTGTGGATATGACCAACACCAAGGTAAATAAAGTCTGTCTTTTTGCATTCAATTTGTTTTGTAATGAGAAACTTCATGAAGTTAATGAACAAACGTGCAAAGCCCTTGTGCTGGGAGGAATAGTCAGGTACATTGATACCAAGTAGGAACTAAGTGGCATAGCATGGAACTCAGGTGACAATGGATGCTGGGCTAAGTATGAGCTAATGGTTTCATCTTGTTGAGACAAACTGTGAACTGGGCTACAATAAGAGATGTGACCAGCAGATTAAAGGTAGTTGCTATCTCCTTCTAATCTGCTGCTCCTTGTTTCACATCTGAAATTCTGGGATTAATTTTGGGCCCTTCAGTTCAAGGTGGATTTGGAGAAACTGGGTTACGTCCAGGGCTTTATAAGGAAACCAGACATCTAAAGCGTTTGTGCTCTGATGGGATCTGTTCCCTTCTGGTCTGATGCAGAATAGAGGGCAGTGTGATAGACTACAAGTACTAGAAAAAAATTTAAACAATGGTGTAGCCAAGTGCTTTGGAAACCACAGTAGCATTAGACTAGAGTTCTCTTGGTGTTTGTTGCTACAGAAACTTTTGTGGGAGTGCAGTGGGTTATCCATGGAATCTGCGGAACTTCAGGCCATGGAGGTTTTCAAGACCCACCTCGACCAAGCTGACCTGTTCTAATCTTGGCTATTATCTGGTTCTGGGTGAGAGGCTGGCCTAGATGAATTCCAGAGATTTCTTTTAACTAGTGTACATATGATGCTATGACAAATTAATCTCTTCAGAAGTGAATCTTGTAAAAAATAATAAGCAGCAATATGCACATTTTTAGCGGTAGTTAAAAATGCAAGTGGAGGGACGCTGATTCATACTTCTGAAGTATTTTAACAACTGATGTTGGGCTTTAAACACTTTGCATACTTACATCTGTGAACTATGTGAGATAAGGATTCTGTTCACATAGGTTATTTAAATTCAGTTTTATAAATAGCTTAAGGGCCTGAAAAGGTAATGATAGTATCTACTGCTCAAGCTGATGATAAAGTTGATTTATATATTGCTTGTAAAGTGTATTGCCAAATAACTAGGATAAATACTGTTTTACCTGAGGCTATTCTTGTCTGATCACTATTTCTTTTGGCAAGTGATATAAATATAAAACCACCAAATGGTAACATCTGCTTTAGTTCTTGTTTACTTAAAAATTATTACAGATTTTTTTTATTTTCTTTCTCTTGTAAACTTCTGGAATTTCATTGTATTGTGATCCAACAGTCAAAATGCTATATTTTTTTATTGCTCCATTAACTTTTTAGTATTTCTCTCCATGTTTGTGCTTAATGAAAACTGAAATAATTCCAGTAGAGGAAGAGTAGTTTTCAGATTTATCTGTGAATGTTTCTTTGTAGGTGACTTTGTGATAATGTAATTATCGTCTGATGCTTTAAAAAAAAAAAAATTCAAAAGTAATAAGGTTATCTACTTAATTTGCAGCATAAAATCTTTTATGACTAACTTGCTGTAAGTTAAATCCATCTTGATGCTAGAATTCTGTTTCTTAAGTTCTTTCCAACAGTCTTTGGGTACTGCAGTTTGGCACTGAATATGTGTATTCTGTCATTTCTGATAATTCTTGTCATTCCTCTTTTTTTTTTTTTTGTGTAGTTCGGAACAATTTGTGTAATAGCATATTAGTGCATGTTGTTTTGTTCTTACTCTGCCTGCATTACAGTTTTGCCAAGATAAAAAGTGGAAATGTGATTCCATGCTTTATTCTGAAGGAAAAAAAATACGAATAGGAAAATATGTTTTGTATTTTGAAAATGAAAACAACAAGAACAAAATGGATCACAAGCCATAAAATTTGTTAAATCATTGTAATTTCAGTCAGCCATTCTTCAGGAGGGTTCTGATTCTGCCCTCAATTTTTACCATGGTCCACCTTGACAGATTGGAGTAAAATTTATAAAACCTTTTAAGACTTCTTATAACAACTTCTAAGATCACCTCATCTTTATTTCCTCAGGGTCATACAGCAATGCTTAATTCAGGCTGTTGGCATCCAAAAATAAAGGAAGAATTTTTGACATGTTCTAATGATGGGTGAGTATTGAAGCATATCTTTGATAGTTTTTTTTGTTGTTGTTATTGCTGTTTTTTTTGTTTGTTTTTGTTTTTTTTTTGAGAGCTTTTTAGGGTTTGCATTTCAATGTTGTGCCCAATTGATTTTAAAGCTGTTCTTTTTAAATCTTGATCAAGTACTCAGGACAATCTTAAGTAAGCTCCAGAAGCAAAAATTTGTAATTGTTCAGGCTTTAGGCAGTTTATTTTGTCTGTATTCTTTTCGTTTTGTGGCTTAAAATAATTTCTGGTATTTCGTGAAAGAAATCGGTTAAAGTTGGTTTTACAAAAATTCTTGAACAAAATTTAATGCTCACCTAGATGTCTTGGAGTATTTCTTAAGAGTAGTTCTTGTGTATAGACTCATAAATGAATTCCCTGGGAAGATCAGAGTATTTCAGTTGGAAGTTGAAATTTCATGTTAACTGTTACTGAATATTGATTAATGTTGTTTGACAGGTGTCAAAGAGACTGGTAAAAATGATTTTCTGGTATCATTCTTGATTTTTGTGTTAAGAATCAAACTGCACACTGTCTCTGTGGCAGTTTCATCAGGTGGGTTACTGCAGATGTCAGTAGCAAGTTGAATGGTTTTTGGACTGGCATTTTAACTATGCAGTCTTCTTTGCTCCAGAGTAACAATAAGTGGGAAGACTGAACTGCTTTTTATGTATCTGCCTTGTGAATAGTAGACCTAAGGCCCCAATATTATTTACTTTGACTTTTCCTGTTCCCCAAAGGGAGCAGATTACCAACTTAACACACAAATACATGAACAAATGATTTCAAAAAGGAAATTCACAGTTTCCACTGAAGCTTTACTGGAAGAAAAAAAAAATCTGTATTGTGTTTTATGGAGTGATTCAATCATAAAAATACGTGCAACTTAAGATATCTATATATTTTTTTAGCTTGTAGACACAAGTTGGCTTCAATAATAGAAATACTGATTTTGTATTAGAATATTTAAATTTTAATTTTTATTTTTAAATGTAGAGGGAGTAGTACAGCTTCATTAGTTTGAATACTTTCTGGATGGTGAAAAACATACTAAGATATTATACATTTTCAAGATCATCTAATTTTGTTCTATGTAAACAACTGCATAACTAATGTATAAAATACAGATTCTCCACATCTCTGATACTTGAATTGCTGTGAATTGAAATGCTTTGGTCAAGTAAACAAGTAAATAAAATCTGCATACACCAGTGCTACAAATGGGTACAAAACTGCATTTTCAGAGGCACTACATAGCTGACATTACAGAAGTATTTTAAACCAGTTTCATTCTGTTTTGTACTGGTGACCTGTGTTTCTAGGATTTTGACACCTCATATGAAAAAACTATGAAAAACTATATGAAAAACTATTTAGATTGATAATTTTCAACACAGGACTTAAAGACAGTATTTCATCTGTGGAATTCTGTAACAACAGGTTGTAGTCCTCAGAATTTAATACGTAATTAATTTAAGACTGGAACTAGGCACAAATAATATAAAAGTCTTATTAGAGATGATCATCTAATTATTGCAACATCTAATGAGACTGAAAAAGTTAAATACTTAACACAAAGAAATATAGTAAACTGTTATTTTCATGAATTATGTTTTGTAAATGTTTGTTAATGAATAATGCCTCTTAAAATGTAAGTTCCATAAGTAAATGACAATAGTTGTTGATACTATACAGAAACTGAATTTCTAGTTTGTTTTTGGTGGTGAGTTTTATTATTGCTTTTACAATGATCGAATAGAAATGAGGATAGTGTCTAGTGATTTTCTCAGTGAGGAGGAATAGCTGCTGTAAGATTTCTTTATTGTAATTTAAGAGAACATTTTTCTTAGCAAGGTAGGATTAGAATACTTCAGTTCCACAGCTGTGAAATTTAAAGAAAGAAATGGGCAGTGCAAGAGATACAGTTATGGGATTTTATTGATTTGGACTAGAAGGAAAAAGATTTTTCTGAATTTCAGATGAAAGCAATATGCAAGTTGGATTTCTGCCAAATTTTCTAGAAAACTAGAATGTTATATTTTATGCTGATTATTATAATCAACTGATTATGTGATTAATAGTTACATCTGTCTATTCTCTTGCATTTTTTTCACTATTTACAACTCTTCTGTGTTGAAGAAATGTATTTCATTGATTTGTAGCACTGTTGTTTTTTTTTTTTTTTTTAAAGTGAATAGATTAGCACTTAATGTAATATTTGCAAAATTATGAGAAGAGTCTCTGTGAGAACTTGATTTATGCTGAGGGTAAAGCAAAAAAAAAAAAAAAAAAAAAAAAAGAAATCTATAACAGAACTTCAACTTTTCAACTGTTGTGCCTACAGCCATATGACAGACCAGAAGACTGGTAAAATTCAGTTAGCTGCCAAGAGGTCTAAGTGTAGGCAGCATATGCTCAAGGCTTGCAAAATGGTAAAGATGGTGGGTGATCTGAATGGAGTGCAGAACTGTATTTGCTAAAACCCCTAATAATAACAGACATTTGTTGCAATAGGTAGGAGTTAAGTTTAACAGAAGGAAATCCTTCTTTTTGGATATTGTCTTGATGTATTCTGGAATATGGAATATGTTGTCCTGGGAGATTTTGTGGACAAATTCAAAAAAAGATGAGTAGAGCCCTTAAACAGGAAGAGCAATAAGCATTCTCTTCTAACATCCCTTATACAACAGTTGTGGATAATGAGGGGCAATGAAGGGAATAAACCACAATGGTCATCGCTGTTCATGCTGTCAAAGACTAAGTAGTGAGTTAGCTGAATCCATGTTTAGATGTAGGTAGATGTTTAATGTTCTAAAATGACAGTAGCTTCAGGAAAAATAATGTGTGTATTCTTTGGAAAATATCATGATGCTTCTGCAGTGATTTTATATCTAGAATTGGTAGAGTTTTAATATGAATAGTTAACTGTTTGTAAAGTTACCTATCATTGTGGTAGAACCCAATAGATCTTTGTATGACTTTTGTACATAGAGGTTTCAGGTAAGAATGTTTCATCTAGACACTTTAAATATATTTAATTTTAAATACGTATTTTCCTTTTAACATAAACCTACTATAGCAGAAATTGTTACTTGGAGATAGTAGTTTTACATACTTGACTGTCTTGATTTCAGTTAATTAAGAATGTTGTAGTGTGCTGAACTAGAAAGTAATTTAAATGGAGGCTCATAGGATTGCTCCCATAAAAGAAATGTTTTGAAAGATGGTCTGATTCTTATTATTTATTAATGGCATTTAGAATGGTTTTATTTATTTCTAAACAAATCCCATGAGTAGGTCTTGATGATAATATATTCTAATTTGTTGTTATTAGGCTATTTAAAAATTTATTAAGTCTTCAGACTGCAGATATATGGGTTACCAGCAGGGAGTCTCAGTGTGTTTTGTATGACTTGTTCAAGGGCACAGTGTTGAAGTCAGAAAAGAGTACATAAGAAAAAAGAAAGTTCCTTCTGACTCCTGTACAAGATAAAGAGCAACTGGTCAGCTTACACACTGGAATGAGTCAGATTGTGGACCTGAGAATTATAGAATAATTCCTAAAACTTCTTTTGTTAACTTGTGTAAGCTTTTCTGCTACTGTGATTTTTAATGAACGTGTGAAACTTAGAGCAGTTCAGTTCATAGAATCCTTAGAGTTGGAAGTCCAACTTCCCTACCACAAAGAGGGACGTGTACAGCTGGATCAGGTAGCCCAGGGCCTGATCCAGCCTCACCATGATGTCCCCAGGGACGGGGCATCTGCCACTTCTCTGGGCAATCTGTTCAGTGCCTTACCACCTTCACTGTAAAAGGCTTTTTCCTTATATCTAATCTATATCCAACTACTTTAAGCTTGAAACAGTTTCCCCTTTCTCTGTCATAACAGAGCCTGCTAAGGAGTCTGTCTCCTTCTTTCCTGTAGCTCTCCTTTAGATATTGAAAGGTCGCTATCAGGACACCTTTGGAGCCTTCTCTTCTCCAAGCTGAAAAGCCTCAGGTCTCTCAACTTCTCCTCGTAGGAGAGGTGTTCCATTCCATTTGGAAACACTCCGTAGGAGAGGTGTTCCATTCCATTTGGAAACAATCCAGCAGGTTCACATTCTCCTGTACTGAGGACTCCACATCTGAACACAGTATTCCAGGTGAGGCCTCACCAGCGCAGAATAGAGGGCCTCCCGCAACCTGCTGGCCATACTTATTTAGATGCAGCTCAGGATACGGTTGGCTTTCTGGGCTGCAGGCTACATTGCTGGCTCATGTCCACCAGTATCTCCAGGTATTATTTGGCAGGGCTGCAGTCAATCCTTTCATCCCCCAGCTTGTATTGGTAGTGTGAGTTGCACCCAGGTGCAAGACCTTGCACGTGTGTTAGTTCAACCTCATGAGGTTCTCCTGGGCTCACTGCTCAAGCCTATCTAGGTAGGTCCCTCTGGATGGCATCCCATCCCTCTGGTGTGCTTACGCACCCCACAGGTTGGTGTTATCAGCAAACTTGCTGAGTGTGCACTCAACTCCACTGCCAATGTCATTAATACAGATAGCAAAGAGTATCAAGAGTATTAGTCCTAGCACTGGCCCATGGGGGACCTCACTCATTACTGATCTCTCTCCAGATGTTGATTCATTGACCACTACTCTCTGGACTCGATCCTGCAGCCAGTTCTTTGTCCATTGAACAGACCACCCATCAAATCCATATCTTTCCAATTTGAAGAGAAGGATGTTGTGAGGTACCATGTCAGGGACCTTACTGGAATCCAGATAGATGACATCAGTGGTTCTTCCCTTGTCCACTGATGCAGTGACATCATCATAAAAGGCCACCAGGTTCATCAAGCAGGATTTGCCCTTGGTGAAGCCATGCTGGTTTTCCTGTCTTTTTCCCTGCCTTCCAAGTGCCTTAGCATAGCTTGCAGAAGGATCTGATCCGTGGTCTTTCAAGGCACAGAGGAAAGACTGACAGGTCAGTAGTTCCCAGGATTGTCCTTCTTACCCTTCTTAAGTATGGGTGCGATGTTGCCTTTTTCCAGTCACCCAGGACTTCACCTGATTGCCACGACTTGGCTGGGCTCCTCGATACAAAAAAGACAAGGATGTCCTGGAGAGGGTCCAGCAGAGGGCCAGAAAGATGATAAGAGGCCTGGAGCATCTCCCCTGTGAGGAAAGGCTGAGCGAGCTGGATTTGTTCAGCCATGAGAAAAGAAGACTCAGAGAGGATCTGATTAATTTCTATAAATATCTTAAGTATGGGAATCAAAGGGACATGGCCAACCTCTTTCAGTGTTCTGTGGGGACAGAACAAGGGGAAAAGGCCATAAACTGAAGCACAGGAAGTTCTGTACCAATATACAAAGGAACTTCTTCACAGTGAGGGTCACAGAGCACTGGAACAGGTACAACCCAGTGGGGTTGTGGAGTCTCCTTCTCTGGAGATATTCAAGACCCTTCTGGACACCTACCTGTGCAGCCTGCTGTAGGGGGCCTGCTCTACAGAGGGCCTGGCCTTGATGATGTCTAGATGTCCCTTCCAGCCCCTATAATTCTGATTGCTCAGGACTCTGGGGTGCATCTCATGTGCACTCATAGACTTGTGGATGTTCAGGTTCCTCAGGTGGTCATGAACCTGATTTTTGCTTTCAGTGAAAGGGATGTTGTTTGGCTACCAAGCCAAACATTTGAGGCCTCTGTGAGGAGCAGTTACCGGGGAAGACCAAGGCAAAAATGTTATTGTGTACCTCTGCCTCCCTTTTTTCTGTTGTTACTAGCTTGCCTGCATCACTCACTAGGGGTGGCATGCCCTGCCAAACTTTCCTTTTCTGGTTGAGTTCATTTTATTTTTCTCAAAAATATTCCAGATGTGTAAAAGTGTTGTGTAAAAGTATAATAATAACTTTTTTTAAAAAATAAAAATTTGGCCTTATTTTTATACAAATATTTTCATTTTTCTTGAGTTAGAGATGAGCGTCAGTTTCATTGTACTTTTGCAAAATTTTCAGTTTGGTAGTATGTTAGTTGCAGAAGGAAATTAAAAAACAGTTCTATTAACTAATGTTATTTATGGTTGAATAATAGTAATTTACCTAGAAATTTAGCTAAGTAGTTTTAATAGTGGTGTATTTATTAAGAAGTCTTGTGCGTATATACTCAGATCTGTGTAGTGTTGTTTCTGGTAAGTTTCCTGATGTTCCAAGTGATAAGAATAAAACTGTATAATAAGAGAAAGCAAGTATAGAAACTCAGTTATCTTGTTCATGAGACTGCTGTAACTTCTCTTTTAAATCTTGCCTTGCAGAAATGATTACTTTAACTTTCACTACCCTGTCTGTAAACTTAATGTAGCCTTTCACTGTTTTTTAAACATAGATCCAAAGCTCTTTTTGATATTGCTGTTGACCTAATTTAAACTGTGTTCTTCTGCAAGCTTTCACTCATCCTTTCATTTATGGTTATATGATATCTACAACTTAAATTTTGAAAAATTCTGAATGCTATTCACCTGCTTTTAAGTGCACGTACATATTGCTTTTCCAGGTAAGGCTGAATAAAGCTTTTGGATAAGTGTTTTTAGTACATTCTGCATCAGTGTGTTATACATTGTCTGCTTAATAAAGTGTGTTCAGCACGCTCTTTGCCTTTATCACTGTGCATTTACCACTTCTATCCAGCTTTTTTTGGAGCTTCAATTAAGGCAAGGATCTGTCACATCTACAGAACAGCACTAAAGTTTATAGTAACACTAATATCAACATTAATGCATTGTGTGAAAGTGAAAGAAAATTTTGAAAATGGAAAAAACTTACCATTACTCTATGGAGATATACCTGAGCGGTGTGGATTAAAAAAATACCCTGTGTTTCAGACAAAACTAACATCTTGTTTTTATCATTCCAAAATATCAGTTGACTTCTATGTTAAAACAACAAAGGAAGAGGAAACGGATGATACTATTTTTATTATTTGGATTTTTTCTTATCACAAATGTGATAGATATTTCTGTATGAATAAGCAAGAGAGCTCAGTGATATTAAATGTTCCAGCAACAGGTGTTCTGTGTCCCTATTCTCATACATTTTTTCCTTGTAGAAGTACAATGGCAGCCAAACCTGAAATTTAGCAGTCTTGAACTTTGTGCTTCATCATAGCAACCATTGCTGTGGTTGCTCAACATCTGGTTCACAGTAGAAAATTCCTCTCACAAGTCTTCCCTCTCTCATCCTATAGTAACATAATGTTCATGCTCATTTAAATAGTAGCTTCAAAAATACTGACCTCTGCAAAAAGTTGTTTAGGGATAAATTATACTTCAAGATATACCTGTCTTCAGTTAAACAGATGAAGTTATTTCAGTGAAGTACATATCCGATAACTTTCATCCCCAATTGCCCTTTGCTTTTTATATGTTAACCAATTCCATCATATTAATTATGTTCACATTTAGAGCAGCTGTTGTCTCATCTTCCTCCTATTGCTGCCTTGTTTCTTTTTCTGTGTAGGTGGTAGCTATCAGTATGAGTTCTTTCATGACCATTACTTTTAGGCATGTGTTCCTTTAGTTTGGCCCAGAACTGCATAAAGATTTGATAGCCTGTTAGAAAAGAGATTTGAGGGAGGTCTGGAATAGTACTGTTGAGGGTGGCCACAAGTCAGTTTCCTGCCTCTAAAGCAATCAGTTGGTCTTCCTCCCATAATGCCATTATATCTTTCCTCAAATGGAAATTTGACTTCAGCCTAAAAGATCCTGTTTTACTTCATTGGATGAGGTCTTTGTCCCATAATCTTCAGAGCGAGACCACCTACTACAGCTCACATTCTTGTTCCTTAGGTTTTTTTTTATCTTTTCCTCCCCCATAGCTTCAGGTTCACAGGAGAGTGAGTTCTGTAATCTCCAAATTGCATGGCCATATGCTGTGAAGGAAGACTCCGTTGAAAAACGAGAATTACATAGCGTTTCTCCTTTCACAGCATTTCTCACTCTTCAAGTGACATGCTGTCTGATGATATCACTTCATGTTGACAATGTCAGCCTGAACAATCTTTTATTGAATACATCCCTTGAGTTTGAGCTATTTTAAGGCCTGGAATAGCTTTCTTAACAATTGGAGAACTGAAGCTATAATATTACTGTTCTTTAATGCTGTGTAATTTATATTGCATGTGTGAAAACAGAACTAAGAGCAGAATCTGGATTAACATAGTTCAGCTTAAGTGGAAGTATTGTCTAGATACTACAGCTAACATTTGTCTCTCTAAATTACAAATATATGGATTTAGCAGGTGGACTGTTTGGACTGTTCAGTGGATGAGGAACTGGCTGCGAGATTGTGCCCAGAGGCTGGTGGTCAATGTCTCAATGTCTGGATGGAGATCAGTGACATGTGGTGTTCCTCAGAGAACTGGGATGGATGCTCTTTAATATCTTCATCAGTGGCATTGTCAGTGGGGCCAAGTGTGCACTCAAGCAAATGTGCTGTTGACACC
The DNA here is from genome assembly GCF_016699485.2 of Gallus gallus. Taxonomy (NCBI): domain Eukaryota; kingdom Metazoa; phylum Chordata; class Aves; order Galliformes; family Phasianidae; genus Gallus; species Gallus gallus. The sequence goes on from NC_052572.1 coordinate 12,171,046, forward strand.
AAGCTGTGTGGTGTGGTTGACACACCAGAGGGATGGCATGCCACCCAAAGAGACCCAGACAGGCTTGAGCAGTGAGCCTAGGAGAACTTCATGAGGTTCAGTTAGCCCAAATACAAGGTCTTGCACCTGGGTTCTGACAACATTCACTATCAATACAAACTGGGGAAGATAAGGATGGTGCACAACCCTGTTGAAAAGAACTTGGGGGTACTGGTGGATAGTAAGCTGGACATAAGCAAGCAGTGTGCCCGTGCAGCCCAGGAAGCAAAGTGTGTCCTAGGCTGCATCAAAAGCAGTGCAGTCATCAGGGAGAGGGAGGTGATCCTGCTCCTGTATTTTGTGCCGGTGAGACTTCACCTGGAGTACTGTGTCAAGATGTGAAGTCCTCAGAACAGGAGAGTTGTGGATCTGATGGAGCATCCAAAGGAGGGCCACAGAAATGATCCAAGGGATGGAACACCTTGCCTATGAGAACAGGCTGAGAGAGTTGAGGGACTGATCAGCCTGGAGGACAGAAGGCTCTAAGGTGACCTGATAGTGACCTTTCAGTATCTGAAGAGGGGCTTTGAGGAAGAAGGGGATAGACTCTAGCAGGATCTGTTGTGATAGGACAGGGGGAAATCATTTCAAGCAAAAAGAGGGGACATTTAGATTGCATGTAAGGAAAAAGATGTTTGTTTGTTTGTTTTGTAATAAAGGTGGTGAAGCACTGGAACAGGTTGCCCAGAGAGGAATCATGGAATCATAGAATCACTAAGGTTGGAAAAGACCCACAGGATCATCCAGTCCAACCATCCGCCTTTCATCAATGGTTCTCGCTAAACCATGTCCCTCAACACAACATCCAAACGCTCTTTAAACACCACCAGGCTCGGTGACTCCACTACCTCTCTGGGAAGCCCATTCCAGTGCCTGACCACCCTTTCACAGAAGTACTATTTCCTAACGTCCAGCCTGAATCTTCCCTGACGCAGCTTGAAGCCATTCCCTTTCGTCCTATCACTAGTCACCCGGGAGAAGAGGCTGACCCCCAGCTCACCACAACCTCCCTTCAGGTAGTTATAGAGAGCAATAAGGTCTTCCCTGGGCCTCCTCTTCTCTAGACTGAACAACCCCAGCTCTTTCAACCGCTCTTCATAAGGTCTGTGCTCCAGACCCCTCACCAGCTTTGTTGCCCTTTGAATGGTGCTAGGTGACTGAAATTCAAGGCCAGGCTGGACCAGGCCCTGAGCAGCCTGATCTAGCTGTGGATATTCCTATTCATGGTAGGGGAGTTAGACTAGATGACCTCAAAAGATCCTTTCCAATTCAAATGATTCTATGGTTCCACAATGTATTTGAAGAAATGGTAATTTAACTTGTTACATATGCCGTCTCTTTAGTTGTTAAAAAACAGCAAGCAAACCACAGTAGTGGAGAAAGTTTTTGGATAATGTAACTAGTAATATTACTAATTAATACTAGTACACATTCAGCGTCATTTTATGGTTGTTAAATACAATGAATATTTATCAGTTGACTGCTTTGAAAACAGCAGAGAGCAGTCATATACAAGTGCCAAGTCCAGTACGAAAGTGTTTGTATAAACTTTTTCTTAGAATGTAGGTTTCAGCACTGCCTTTCTTCACAATTTTGAAGACCAGTTGGCAAAGCATGTTTGAAACTAATTACTAGCATTCTGTCTTTGTCTAGGGAATAATTTAAAAAATATTTACTTAATTGCAGTCTTAGGCTTGTACTTCTGTATAGTTTCTGGATTTACTTTTTAAAACAAGTTACATACTGTAGCATCTAGCATTTGTATTGATGTCCAAAGTTAGTACTTTCTAAAAAGTCACCCTGTAGTACATCTAGTTGTAACACACTGCTTCATAGGGAAGAGAAAGCAAATCATATTAAGGTGAAAAAAACTAAATTCTCCAGTGCTGTAGTATGGCTTGGACTTCTACCCTACAGAGGAATTAAAAAAAAAAAACAAAAAACCCAAAGCAATTAATAAACATTCTACCAAATTAGTTCAAGTACCTATGTACACAGACTTCGTACAAAATATTCCAAATAAAGATGAAATTCTGAAGTCAGAGATATTTTCCTCAAGATTTCTGAAACAGTTTTCCTGGAAGCCATCGGTGTTCAGACATATTTTCAGAATTAGTTTATAACATAAATAGATATAGTTCAGATATGATGAAATACCTTTATTCATATCAAGATGTTTTTTTTTCAGGGAGGATCCCTATGAGGTTTAATGAGAACAGGTGTAGACTCTTGCACCTGGGGAGGAATAACCTCATGAGTTAGCACAGGTTAGGGGATGACCTGCTGAAGAGTAGCTCTGCAGAGAAGGACTTGGGTGATCTGGTGGACAGAGGTTGACCTTGAGCCAGCAGTGTGCCCTGGTGGCCAAGAAAGCCAGTGGTATTCTGGGGTGCATTAAAAAGAGTGTGGCCAGCATGTCACACTTTACTCTGCCCTGGTGAGGCCATGTTTAGAATATCATGTCCACTTCTGGGCTCCCCAGTTCAAAAGAAACATGCATGTCCTAGGAGTCCACCAGAGAGCTACAAAGATGATAAAGAGCTTGGAGCATCTCCCATATGAGAAAAGGCTTAGTGACCTGGGTCTGTTCAGCCTGAGGAAAAGAAGACTGAGAGGGGATCTGTTGTATTTTTCTAAATATCTAAAGGGGGGTGGGAGGCAAATGGATGAGGCCAGGCACTTCTCAGTGCTGTGTAGCGACAGAGCAAGGATTAATGGCCTAAAACTTGAAAATAGGAAGTTCTATGCTAACGTGAAGAAGAACTTCTTCATGGTTTGGATAACGGAGCACTGGAACAGGGTGTCCTGAGATGTTGTGGAGTCTCTTATGGAGATACTCAAGATGTGGCTGGGTGCCTACCTATTTGACCTACTGTAGGGTACCTGCTTTAGTTGGGGGGGGGGAGGATGTTGGATTAGACATCTCTTGAGGTCCCTTTCTACCTCTGTGATTCTGTTACGGCTGAAGTGCTAAAAGTTCTTCTTTTGTGTCTTCTTTAATCTTGTGATGAAAGTATAAATTGAAAAAGAAAAAGGCTTGGTGCATCCAGCAGACACAGAATTTAGGTATTCACAGTACTTTAATACTTTTTAAACAATTTGTTCCTTTTAGATTGATACAATGACCACAGCAAGAAGGAACAGCCTTTTTCAAGGAAGTTGTCTTCTGCTAGGCCATCAATCGAAATGTATTAGCATTCTTTGCTTAGCATGTGAAGGCAATAGTTTCAATGAGGGCATTTGCTTTTCTTATCCTAGAACACTTAGTATTTCACTTGAAACTTGTATTGTGCAAAACTTAGGTTACATGGGTAAGCTTTCCATGGGAATTGTTCCCTAACCTCTTTCTGTCAAGATGAGACAGATTGCAAAAGCTATTTAGTTATTACATCTTTTCTGGTCTTGGCTCATTTTGACTGAGATAGTTTGAATAATAATTTTGAGCAGCCTTGTTAGCAGATCTGAGGGGTAAATAACTTCTGGCAGGATAAAAATGACAGGAGGCTGGAAGCTTTACTACTTCCATCATCTCAGCTTCATATCAGATAGGGAAGAGGGCAAGAATATGCTATTTTTAAAATTGATAGGAAATTTCCCTTGTTTTTTTGAGTCATACATAGATTTTTAAGCAAACACTTCCATTGTGATGACTTTGTTACACAAGTGGATTTCACTCTAGCAATTTCCTTTCCTGTTTTCTCCCATGAAAAAATGATTATGTCTTTAATTACATGTAGATGAAATTCTTTCCTCTCAAGTATTCATGGGTTAATTTTAACCTTTAACTCAATTTAAAGGACAATTTTCTCATGAGATACACATCTTGTTTTAATGATCAGAATTCCCTGGTTATTCTAGTAATAAATGGAAGTACAATAGCCTTAGTAAAGCAAACTCAAATGTTTTTGTTTGATAATGAAAAATTAAAGTAGGGTAGACAGGAATTTATTTTGGCGCTTTTGCTTACAAAGATAAACGTGCATTCTGTCTAAGAAAATAAAATTAAATCCCCGCCATTCATGTTTAAATCTGAATCAGTTTTAAAGTTATGCAGTAAATGACTAATGATAGTTAATATCCTACAGACTGAAATTCTAGAAAAATATTTGCTTTGGGTTTTTGACAGTTTGAATTGCAGGTAGTTTCACTATATGTGTAATAAAATTTTAATTTGTTTCTCTTATCAGTTTCCTTATGTTATTTAAATACATTTTTAGATAAAATCCCACTGATATTTTAAATAGAAAAGTTGTACATAGGATAGTTTTTGTTTTTCATTACATGAATTGGAGCAGACTGAAGTTGTGTCATTTCATAGGTAGCCTTTTCAAACTGTGGTTTCACTGAATGCTAGTTGATCTGAAATACTTTCAGTTCTAAAAATACCATTTAAGCCTAATAAATCCCATTTCACAAGTGCAATACAAAATTCTTTTTTGTGAGCAAAACTGCTGTTGTTTATTTTATCGAACTTAGTTAAAAATGTTACATTTTAGCCATGAGTATGTTACAGGCAGTAAATTACAATCCAAACGTGTTGGATATTTTTCTATTAATTGCAGTTAAGTTTTGTTTTGAACTTGAAAGACTGATTTTGTAAATACATGTTCAGCCTTTGGCACATATAAGTTGGATTGCTTAATCATGAGTGATCTTTAATTTCTTTCAGTTGTTGGTTTTAAGCAGTATGTTTTTAATGCAGTTTGATAAGATTTCGGTATTCATAATTTTTATATTTTTATAAATTAGAGCATATTTTAAAACCTGAACAGTAACTATTAGTCATTGATAATGAATGCAGGTTGATTGGTCAACTGAGAAAAGACAAGAGCCTGCAAGGTCATACATGGAAAAGAGTGTTTTCAAAATTGGACACATTTCCTGAAAGTCATCCTGGGTTAACTCTATATAAGTGGTGACTGTGAGGGTACTGAAGAACAGGTGCACATCTTTTAAAAATATGTATACAGAGAATGAACTTTTAGTAATGACATCATTAAAGGATGTTCTGTTAGTATTTTGCTCAGCAGTTATCATTAAGACTGCAGCTGAGTTGAGTCTAATTCCAGTAACAACAGCCTAAAAAAAGAAGTTGAAAGACAGTAAAAATGAAAAATTTCAGAGAAAAAGGTTGATTTTGCACTTAATAGAAATTCAAGGAACTGAATATGACTTAGCTATTGAAGAGAGTATTAATAGACTTTGCACCATTTAAATTTGTTTAATTTTTTATAGAAAGATGTGGTTGTATCCTGTGATTGGAAGCTGATAACGAGTTTTGAATAGAAAAGAAAATTACTTTTTTTCTCAACAGAGATGATGTGACTGTAAAACTGATTATTAAAGAAGGAACGCAATATCTTTTTTTACCATTTGTTGTCTTCACATCAAAATTAGTGAATTAAATTTATCCTTTAATTAGCAAATAAACTAGTGAACTCAGAAACCATTGGATAAGAAACCTGGAGTTGGGATACATGTGTAGTTTAATTACTGATTTGAAAAATAAGTATTGGATCAACTCATGCATGTGATTTAGTTACTTACAGATAAGTGTTTGGGCCTTGAGCTCTGAGTATCTGATAGTCAACTTTTTGAGGCGATGCAGAAGCCCATTCAGAATCCTTTTGACTGTAGCAGAGCTGCCCACATCTAAATTCTGGTGCCAAACAGACCTGCTGCCTTTCTTAGTAGTACGTTAATGAAAATAAAACATTATTTTGGTTGTATATGATCTCCAAAATCAGTCTGCCTACACAGTGTTAGTAACCAATTCCTCATTGAGTTTTTACTTTTTTTTCCTTCTTGCCATTTCCAAATTATTCCCATTTTGATTGCTTTACAGTCTCTTTATGGCATTAATACTAATTTTTAAGCTAATTTTATCATTCAGCTATTCACTAGTAATTTCTCTTGAGAGGGAATGTTTTTGATTTAGAAACCTTGTGGTTCTTTTTCTTGAAATGTTTCCATAACTGTCATTTGTAAAATATTCAGTCCACCAGGACAGAAAATATCTGATTAAGGAGCAAAACTGAGTAGTATCTATGATACTGAAAACTTCTTAAATGGAAGTTTACAATTAAGATATATATTCATTGGTGGCATGATTTAAAACTTACTTGCAAACATTTCAGTCTTTAGTGATTGAACTTCTGATGAGATAAGATGCAGATCTTCTTTTGTTATCATAAGCTTACTAGTCCATATACATTCCTTCCTTCGAAATAAATAATTTACTTATACTCATTTGTAGCTCCTTCTGTTGTGCGACTCACAGTGAACTAAATGTATATTTAACCAGATTACGGGTACAGAGATGCCGTCTCTTTTCTTAGTGGAACGCACATAAGCAGTAATTGTTTGATTATTGTCAGCTTTTTTATTGTAAACTTCAGTGAATAACCTGAAGAGAGGTTTTCTGGGGCTAAAATTCTAGAATTTTTTCAAGAGTTTTTTTTTTTTTTTTCCTTTTAAATATCTTCTTTATTACTGTGATAATCAACTTTATTCTATATTCCTAAGTTCATGATTTGTTTCAACATGTCTGTGACATTTCCTTTGGAATTTATTGTTAATTTTTGAGGACATTGGACAAGTATGTTGTAAACATAAGAACATGGTGTTATAGTTATCTTTTCAAGCCTAAATCAAAATCACCATTTAAATGCAGTGTGTTTCCAGCACTTTCATGCAGACAGACTAACTTAAAGGACTAGAGTGCATTCATATAGTATATAACCAGGGGTTAGTTGCTGTAGAAACTTCTCCAAGTAGGCAAAGGATGTCTTATGTACTTTATAACTTCTGCTTATTTACACAAGGGCTAGCCATCCAGTATTAACTCTTTACTGGCTATAGAATGGCTAATTGTTGAGCTGAGGACATATGTTTAGAAGAATCTAGGTGACATTACTAGACTCTTGAAGAGCTGTACATGAAAACCAATAGAATTATTGCTTGGTTTCAGAGGTTTTCATATTTTGGGGAAAACTGGCAAGTAGCTATTTCCGTTCTAAATGTCATTAATATTTTACCTTCTGGTATAGGTTATTGTAGAATTAGGGGACTGAGTTTTGTAAACGCTCACATTTTCCTGAAGTAGACGAGCAGTCGTTTGTTCTTAAGACCCACCTCATCAGGTTGATATGAAATGAATAATTTAGCATTGAAACAAGCAGATGATAATGCCTTAGGAGATGCCATTTAGATTTTCAAGTAGATATATAGTTGCTATATAGCTGTTTATTCAAAATCCAAATAAGCTAAATACTTAACAAGTTGCTTATTTGTATCCTTGTTTCGGAGCCTTTGTGGTTTGAGTGGAAACTTGAAATGCTTGTGCTGACCAATTACAAAGAACTTGGGAAAATATCAAATACTCAGGGCTTCCAAAAGCAGCAGAGGTGTGGTAGATCTGCCTGCCGTGAAAATGCATGTAATTGTGTGAAATAAAATATTCCATGCATATTCAGTGCGTTAAAGTAGGAAGAATTTCAGCCAGTGAGCCCTTCAAGTTTTACTTCTTGTACTGAGCATTTGTGAATAACCTTAAAGGTAGTTAGCTTGAAGAATGCGCTTTTAAACTATTGCAGATATTATTTAGAACTAATTGGCAAGTGTATGTAGCTAATGCTATGTTCATAAGCCTCAAAGCAAGAGGAAAGTAAGAGCTAGGTGAAATAACAACAATATATGGCTTCAAGGAAATAGTTTCCATATTGAGGTGAGTAAGTACATACAGAGAATATGGAGCTTAAACATTTGGGACTTGGTCTTGAGTTAAAAATAAATTTCTCAGTATCTTTTTTTTCTCTTTGACAGTTGGAGAGATTTTAAGTCATTGTCTCAGTCATGATCAGTGTAAAACATAACGTCCACACAAACTTTGTTTAACCCAAGCATGACCAGCCATCGGGCCTCATGCAGCCCAGCACAGCTGGCACTGCAGCCCAGCTCCAGCCCTGCGGCTCTGCCCACCGAACAGCCCAGCCCGGCGCCAGGCGCGCACCCACTGCCCCGCAGCGGCCAAATGTTGGAGTGCAATGAGCGCTGCCTGAGCTACAGTCAGGCGTGGGGAGGGCACTGGGCAGTGCTGCTCAACTCACAGCAAAGAGTTGTGTGCGTTTTGGTTCATTGGCTGAACGCGGTCCTGTGAGTAGCAGAAAATACACAGCCGTGCTTTCCATTTTGATAATCTTTTTTTTGGTCTATTTGCAACTCCATTTTCAGTTGACGTAAGCACATGACCTGGGAATTTTCAAACAGAGTGTATAGAGTTGCAGTCAGACACTCAACTCAAAAATCTGACCAGGACTCTTTCATAAGCCCCATCTTACTGGAGAATATCCCTTCCTTCACAATCACGCCTTATTCAGATCATCGCTTTTTGGCAGCACGCACACTGGTGACCAACTGTTCTCAAGGATGAAGAACCAGAAGAGTAAAATTTCTTCAAAAATTTCTTGAGATCAAAAATTTCATCAAAAATCCTTGATAGCTCACTGAGAATTGCAGGCACTGCCATGGAACAAGGGATTGAAGCAAAAGTGAAATTGAATTCTTTCACACGTAAAAAAATGGAATCCACTGACATTCATTGGTGCTTCCCGAACACTTATGGAAACATTCATGTATGCGAGCACAGTGAGGTGATGGGTGTTGTGTTTCAACAGTGGCCATACTGACAATGGGTCACCTCCACTGATGCAGACTTTTAGGAGCATGGCATGTAGGTTAATTGCTGGCAAAAAATGCACAGCTAATGGTGGCAACTACGTTGCAAAATAGTGCTTTGTAGCTGAGAATTTGCTGTATCAAATAGTGTTATATCAGTTCTAGTTTTCATGGAAATAAATAGGAGACATTACTTTTGGAGCGACCTTTGTGTCTGTGGCACAAGACAACTCCTGTTTGCTCGGTGTGGCTCAGGCAACCCAGAAGGTTGGACACCCATGGAATTTCAACAGATATTTGAGACACCCTGTATACTATTGAATTAGTGTTTAAATACCTATATTAAAGTAGTGTGGAGAATATCAAAAACCTTGTTCTGAGAAGTTGCATGAGACAAAAAATGAATCAGAATTAATATTTCAGGATATCAAATTAAATAGGAAGATTTGTATGTTCAACATATCCAGACTCAGAGAGAGTTGGTTTATTTTTATTTCCATTTCAACCATACCAATCCAGCTGTTTCAAATGAATTACATGTTTCAATTCTGTTAAGTTTTGGTGACTTCTTTCTTATTCCTATCTCTGGAACAGCTTAATTTCTCATCCTTTGGCATAGAAGTGTGGTGACTGTTAGGAAAAGGGAGTGTTGTGATTGTGTTGGGGTATATTCTGTTGCTCTTGTGAAAATCTCATCAGATTTGTCAAAGGTAAATGTATTTGGAAAAATCACCTCCAGAGATTTGTTTGTAATATAGGAATGCTTTCATCAAGAGATTGCCACTACCTTGCATATGTCTAGTAACACACTCTGCACTGGCATAGCAGTTTGCTTTATGTCTCGATATGCGTAAAGGTGTGAAGTCCACTCCAAATATGTGAGGATGGCTTTTCCTGGATTAACTTATCTATTTATAGACACATTCAGCGCAGAGCTGATTAAGAAAGCACAGCAAATGAGCAGGCCTGGTTAAGAGGAGTTTGAATAATGACTGTGCTGGCCCTTGCTGAAAGCTGTATGTTTACAAAAGGGTTAGCAAAGCTATTTTCGTCTTTATAAACTATGTACGTTTATATTACTATTTTTCTGAAGTTTTCCTTGATTAAAATGTTAGCTGCTGCAATAAAAAATGCAGTCACTTATAAGAGCTTGCATTTGAGAGCTTTTTCAACAGACATTTTTACTACATAAAAAGTGTTCAAACAGTTTCAGATGGTTTATCTATCTTAAGAAGTGAAGATTTAAAATGGGATAAAAAGTTCTTGCTGCAGGAAAAAATGGGGACCAAAACATATTACTTGAAATTGTGTTTTCTTTTCTCATTTATTAAGTCTTGCTGCTGTATAGTCTCGGTGAAAGTGTGGTTTATGCTTGATCCCTAGGTCCTATGGAATAGTTTTTATTTTAAAATCCAGGTGTACATGTGCACATATATGTATATATGCATACAGACACAACTCCAATTTCCATGTTGTGGAGTTGGAGTTGATATTTCTGCTCATGTAAATACTGTTTCTTTGTTGAAGATTCAATTTTTTGTTTAAGCATTTTACTTCGATCTTTTGACAAGATTCTGCTCCTAATCTGGTTTTGTGATTCGAAGAGTAGATCAGTATATTTCTCTGAAAATTATAAACTCAGGATTTCATGTTATCCAGAGCTTCCAACTTTTTTTTTTGCAGAACAGTGTAGGCTCATTCTGTCTGATAATGCAAGTCAGACAAATTCACACAGGAAAAGCTAGGAAATCTGCAGAGCGACGATGGACCATAGATTAAGGATTTGTAGTTCCTTTGATAGTTTGACATATGCAGATCTTGTGTGCTTAAACACAGTGAAATTATTAAGAATGTGAAGTTGTTCATGTGCCATCAGAGGTGACATGAAAACACCCTCTCCACCTTCCATTTGGAAATAAAACCGACCTTATAAACTTTGTTTACAACTTAACAGCATTTCACCAAAAGGCTGTTTAGGAGAGTCAGGTAAAGTTATGCTTCTGACACTGACTTGTCAGCAGCAGCTATATTTAATTTCAAACAAGACGGTCTGTGTTTTTCAGTTGTGGGATCTGAATAACATCTTAGGAACTTCTATCCTGGGCTGTATGAGAACAGCATTGACTTGTGAGTCTAAGCAACCAGCCACAGAAAAAGCAGATCTCAAGTAAGTGTGATAGGACTGATGAAAAAGTGTGATAGGACTGAATTCAGTCTTGAACTAACAATTGAATCTGTTTGTATCCGCTAATGAGGGCTCTTGCTTCAAGAGAAAACATATTTGCATTTCAAAAATAAAAATGTAGAACAATTAATGGCTAAATTCCAGAAATTGCTTATTTTTGGAGAATTTTTATTGCTACATTTATCACAGTAGGAAGGAACAAAACGTAAAACATCCCAAAGTTGTCTTTTGCTCACGGAATTAAGAAAGAAATACAAATTTATCTCCGTTTCTAGGTAAAAAGAAAGTTTAGAGCTGAGCATTTGCATTCATCGGAATAGCAGCAAAAGTGATGAGTAGGAATACATACCTAGCTGAAAATGGAGTTGAGATTTTCTTCTTAGTTGATTGACCTCTGTAGGAGCACTTTCATGGAGTTAAGCTCTTTTGCTGTGGAATATCCAAATAGGTGTGGGGAATGCAAGAATATTCATATGTGTTCTAGAAAACTATTTTTGAGTTGCTCGGAGTCTCAGAATAAGTTAAGCTGAAAAAGACATTTGGATGTGATCAATTCCCTGCTTGCAGCAGGGCCAACTTAAATCAAGATGCTCAGGCAGCACAAGACTGTGTAGTAAATGAAAAGGTGAATTTATAAACAGATGGAAATTTCAGAGCTTAAGGCAGACAGAAAATTAGCGCACTACAAAGGAATATGTTGAAAGTCTACAGATACCGATGTTTTACCTCCTTGGGCTCTGAAACAAGTCTCTTCTCTGGTCATCTCTGTTTAAGGAAAGAAAAGCTTGCTAAAAATGTTTTCCAGGTTGTTTATCTCTTGCCATTAGTATTTTAAAATGTACATATTTTCAACTCCAGCAAAACAATAATAAACATTTTCCCCAGATGGAGAATGTTATTGATAAGAGAGAATAATTCCCTTGGTTTTCATCCTCAGAAGTAATAAAATCTAATGATTTTTTGTTTGCTAACTTTCTGCTTTAGACTTTCAGCCTTATACAAGGGGCGGAAAAGAATGTAGGGGTTTTTGCAGAACAGCAGTATTACAATGTGAGCAGAGGATGGTGATGACTACGTAAAAATGGCTGTCTGTGTGGTTATCCAGTCTGACATGGGGCTGTATTGTTTAGATTTATGGTAAAGAACTACACATCTTCCCTACAAAATTTGCTGTTTTCCTTTGATTTTTTATGATGAGGATTTTTTGTGTATTTCAGATAGTACGGTAAATGCAGAGGTTTGTATTTACTTACGATTTTATGCGCTGCACTTTGGCCTGATCTTTAGCAGCTTTTCGTATTTCTTTTGTGGAAATTATGCTACAACATATAAACTCACTTTTAAGGTTTTCTGTTGCCCAAACTTCATAGTTAATCTGTGCAGCTAAGTTACACTCCGCATTGTTTATAATAGATTATTTACCTTTAAAAACAGCGATAGACTCAAAAAATTACAATAAGCTACCTTTATTTTTTTACCTCTGTTTGATTTGTTGGCAGTTTGTTGCTAGTGGACCTGCAGAACCGTGGCTGTGAGAGATCTAAGGCAGTTGTAAAAGTTGTTGTGAAGACTGATTGTGATGTCTGTAGGATCAGCTGAGGTATTGCTTTGGAGATATTAGAATTACTTAATCACTTGAATTTAAATTTCAGTAGATTTTCTACTAATTTAATTATGAGCACTGGTGAATGTTGGTATCAATCAAAATTATTTATTGGGGTGGAGGAGAATTTGTGATCCAAATGATAACTCTTTTATAGCCATGACTAATCAGCTTTTTAGAGAGCATCCTGTTTTCTTAGTGATTTTCTCTTGCTGCTTTTTCTGTATCATGCAAGACTGCTCTTGAGTCATTTCAGTTTGTGCAGGTGACAGTAACTTGAACTGTGGAGATACTCTTTACTGAAAGTCTTCCCCTTTGATCTTAATCTGATGTACCCCATAGGGAGATTGATTTACATCCCGTTCTTATCTTGACTAAATAGGAGATGAGATCTAAGTTGATGCATTCTTGCCCCATTTGTAAAACAACATAAAGTTGTAACTCCTCTTACTGTCACAGGTCTCAGAAATCAACCACGTAATACCTGTATTCTGTCTGATGTTCTGTGTAGAAATAATAATGCCAAAGTTAGATGTTGCAGAGATAATAAATAAAGGACTTCGTGTTGTTTGCCAAGTGTTACATACTCTCAGGAAAATACCAGTGCTTAGTTCTTGAAGTAGCCCAGTATGGAATAAGCTCTGAGCAAGTAAAACATATATTGAGTTCTGATACGGGAATTCAGCTGAGTAGCTGAATGGCAATTCTGCAATTATGCGAACTTAGCCTTCTTAAAAATCTGTTTTCTTTCACATGGATCTTCTTACTTGTCTTGGGTCTGTGCTCACTTGTTCATGCTAATCTCCATATGAGGACGGGTTACTCCCAGTGTTACTGTGTGTGTCCCCTGCTCTGTGAGCTAGCAGATTGTTCAGCAGCAGTCTAAATGCTGAAAGGGGAACTCTTCTTTGCAAAGAACACCAGAGGAAATAAATGTCTAGCACTAGAACCACACACTTTTCTTTTTAAAAAAGTTAGTATAATTTATTAAAATCTCTGAACTTGTTATCCAGTGGATTCAAAAATCTTAGGGGGACTGTCCTCTAATCCATCCTACAGGTGATTTTCTGAATACTTGCATAGGTGCTTTGCTGTTTTGAACTGAAGTAATATGCTTAGATGTAGAAGTCATTGATTGCCAGATTAATGGCTAATGCAAAGGAAAATCATCTCTTTTCATTTATCAAATTTGTTTGTTTCAAGAAGAAACAAAGCAAATCAGCTGCCAGTACCAGCAGAAAGTCCTTAACAAGCTTTTTTTTTTTTTTACCTTAGGGCATACTCGTTGTCCATATACTCATCATTAATACAATCAAATATATTCAGCATTGTAGGAATGTCCTGAGAAAGAAGAAAGGTTTACATGGGATTCAGGCACAGTGAGCGTGTTCAGTTTTTGTCTGTACCATGGACTAGGGAATGAGATTTGTCAAATAACTTAAATGCATTGTATCTATTTTGAGAAAAATTACTCAAGGAGAAAACCATCATACCCTGCAGAGTTTGGAACATCTGCATTAATTATTATTGATTACTTAATGAGCTCTACAACCCACTTTCACTATATGCCTTTAATTTGATGTACATTTTCATAATGTGAAGAGGTTTTTCTCTGTGTCACTCTTTTGAGAGTCTAGGTAATGTTCTGGAGACTGCTGTTTTTCTTTTTTTTAATGCCTCAGTGATTTGCCTTCCAATTTTTCACCTGCGGAATTTGAATATAGTTAAGACTGTGCTCAGTGGAGTGTATTCTCCATTCAGTGACATCTAAAGCTTTTTTTAACATCACTGTTCTTTTATGTAATTTACTCTTGTGCATTGGTTCTTGGAGCTGTTTTGTTTTGTTTTTCCTTGGACGATGATCCTGTACTCTAAATGTAATCACCGTTCTGGGTTTTCCAGCAGCATTTGATTCTAAGCAGCACTGAATATGTGGAATGCTAGTCCTTCTGCATTAGATGTATGCATTCTTATTTGAATAATTACTGCATACCTGCACACCTTCTGCTATTCCTTGACTGCTTTCTGTCCAGCATTTAACTTAGTTAATATCTGTAGCTTTTCCATTTTTAGTGTAATTTTAGTGTCGTTTTCTTCACTGTTACATTCTTTCTTGCTTTTTAAATTTTTGCTATTTATATATTCTCATTTAAAAAATCATACTTGTTTTTCCTGAAGTTAACCAGGATTTTAGTTTATTTGGGTTCAGACTATTTGTTTTCATATGAGGAAAAACCCACTAAGCATTAGTAACTTTGTTGGAACTAGTATATTTTTCCTTGCCAGTAACATTTAATGGAAAAGACACATAGTATTGGTGGCTTGTTTTGTTTGTTTTTAAACAAAATTTTATGTCTTTCATTTCTTTTCCTCTGGAACTTCCATCATTCTGTATATGATCTGAATTTTAACATGTTATACTGTCTTCCAGGATAGTAATTACATTGAAAGCAGACTGCTGATATCCTCATGACTTAGTAGAAAAGATTTATTATGTGTAATGTATTTTTTATCTGCTGGTTATTAGGTAAGAATACTTTGATTATAAGTAACTATTTTGAGTTATCCATACATTTAGCAAAACAAATCTGATAAAAGAAAACAAATACAATTTTCGGTGTATTTTAAAGATTTGAGACTCTTGAAAAAAATCTGTGAAGACAATGTTTACAGAAAATAAAACTGCAATTTAGGTCTCAGCTGAAACTCACTGATTTAATTTCAAGCACTCGAAATTTCAGTGTCTTTGAAGTTAAAGACTGGAACGAAGTATTTATTTGAATTTTGAATTGCATAATATAGTTCAGTGGCAATTCACAAGAAAAAAGAAGTCTAGAGTAGAATCTTAGAATTTCTTTGATGATCCATTATGAAAACTTCCATTTATGTGACAGAATTCTTTTTCTTGTGCTTTGATTTGATGACTGGTGGTGATAGTTGGTAAATGCAATCTGCCTACAGTTATAATATAAATTATTTCTTGTGTTGTATTTTGTTATTCCTTCTCTCTGCTAATGTGATTTATGCATCTAGCTTCTGTCACCTGTCACTACTGAGATTGATAGAATTTTGAATGGATTGTTTTGATGAGCTGCAAATACTGGTTAAAGCTCTGGGATTTTCAGGTTTCAAAGATGTAAAAATTAACTCGATTGTGTGTGTGAAATTCCACAAGATAGTTTTCCCTTGTCTTGGACTGATCCTTAAAAAGTAATACGTGAAATAAATACATAATTCATGTGCAAATACATTATTGCGTGCTTACTGGCATTGCTGTCCTGATTTTAAAATTTGGAGCATGTATTGTTTTTACACTTACACTTCACTTACTTACGTTCTCTGTGGGTCCTTTTCAAATGTAGTGCAAATTATGAAACAGTGGAAAGGTCTCCTTAAGTGCAGTATCCTTGTTTGCCAGTGCATGGTCTAGGGCTGAATTAGCTGTTGGTAACCTTTGGGAACAGAGAGGCTGAATGACTGAGTGAGAAGGGCAGTTTTTCAAATCTAAGCTCTGCTTGGATGGTGTCAGTACTAAATCAGTAGAGTTTGTGGTAGCTTCACAGCTTATTTCTAGGAAATTTGTTTGCCTTTTTGAAGAATGACTCTTTGTAGTTTTAGTTTGTTCTTTTGTCTAATACGGGAAAACACAGAAATGACTCAATCTGGTAAATTTGTGTGTTTGGTTTTTTAATGAAAACAGACTTATGCCAGTACTAAGACATCCTATTGTCAAGTATTCTGCCAATTTCTTTACCCTATGTACATGTTTTGCCCCGAAAAGGGTTGCATGGGCGCAGTGGTGGGTAACCTTTGTTTCTGAATGTATCCGTTGGACAGTTTCTTGTCCAGAAGTGATCATAGGCCATAACTTGCTAGTAATTGCTACTATTGTTTTCCTCCTGTTAATGTGCTGCACAGCTGACTTAGAAGCAGTCATGCAAAATTTGGCATGAGGTAGTTTTGCCTTTTTTTTTTAATAACACAAATTATCCTTTAAAATGCATTTGGGGATGTCTTTCACTGGTCTCATGTTATGATTGTGATTCTGTGCATTTGACAAGAGTTTAAAATATTTTAAAACAATATTGTTATGTTCTCAAGTTAAAAAAAAAAGTAGAAACATTAAAAGTACATATTCATGAACAATGAGGTTAAAATAAATCAATAGTTTGCTAGGTGAGAACTATAGCTTCCGTGTTTTGAACAAGTTCAGAATTCTGTGGTCTTACCTTCTATTTCTTCTTACCCCATCTCTTCTCTGAAGACAGAGACATGGGCTCTCACGTGACATTCCTTGCTACAGTACAAGCAAACAGTTTAGCTATGCAACAGTGTAAACAGTAAGGATATTCAATTTTACATATAAAGAATTGACAGGCACAAAATTAATTGCTAAAATCTCTACTGATTTTGTCTAATTTTAAATACCTAAGAATCCTCAGAATACATTATGATGCAGTAGCTTATCTACTTGAAGAACCACTTCCTTTGCTTAAATTTGCACTCGGAATTGCCCAATGCTTCTGAGATTATACACTGAATATGGTAGACCTGCTTAATTGATGGCTTTACAAAAGTTTGATGTAAGAACTTCAGTTCCTTTTAAAGAAACTTGACTTTTCAACCTTATTTTTTAAATTATTCATATGGAAGATTTAGTGTATTATCAAGATTTAAGTATATATATTTCAAAGAATATAAGACCACTCACATAATAGCATGTTTGACATCAGACATCCAAGTAACTACATAAACTTGAGTCTTTTAGTGCTAAAGGAATAAGATAAGTACATTGTCATCTTCACAGGAGCAGCTGTAACTGGGGAATTCTATTCAGCAGACAGCAAAGAGTGTTTTAGACTTGAATATACTAGACTCTGCTGGAGAGCAGTATTGTCTTTAAATTCTTACGGTTCTTGATTCTTCTTCAGAGTTCTCTGTCTCCACCATTCCTTTACCCACAGTACCCATGCTCTTCCAAGACCTTCTGGTCTTTTGTAATGTACTCTCATCACATATTTCATTTTACCTTACTTTTTCTAGTCTTTCAATTCCTTGCTTTTAATTTCCTCACCGCATTCATCTCTTTCCGCCTTTGCCCATCTTCAGTCTCCAGAAGGAATTCTGATTCCTTGACCCAATTACTGCTCATCCATAATCAGTTCTTCTCCTTCTGCTCAAGCACAGTTTTCATCAAACCTTGCATATACTGGCCTGCTGCAGGACTTTTGCTTAGTAATTCTGAGGGTCTGCTTACCATGCACACAGGCACACTTATGTGTCATTCCAATTTTTAGTTTCTTTTTTAATTCATTCAAACTGGACAATGGAAATAATTCCCATTCATTCTTATTAGGTTTGAATCTATTTCCACCACAACCATGCTCCACATAGTAATTATAACTTAGCTGCAATTTTGTAAATGATTACAGAAGATCTAGACTATCAATTTTAGTACAAAAGGGCTACCAATTTTATTTGGAAATACAGAAAATTACAATTTCATAATTACTACTTGCTGCATATCACAAGAATAATGTTTTTATTCTGGTAAAATGTTTTATCTTAAATTTCCTGTTTTTTTTTTTGTTTGTTTGTTTGTTTGTTTGTTTTTACATTTAGAGATCATTTAAGTAGCAAGCTGAAAATTTTGTATTAATTTTGAAGTTGTGCCTATTTTCTTGGCAGATTCTTTCTTTTTATGATTTCTCTTACATTGTATATGGCTTTTCTAATACTCTGGTTTAAATTATTTTAACTGTGTTCATCTGCTGGTGGCTTATGTAGAAGCTTTTCTGCCAAGCAAGTTCGGAAAGTTTCTCAGTATTTCATCATCTGATTGTGTATGCATTTTATTCAGTGTCTGGCAGGTGGTTTAACCTTCATTGTGTTCCATTTCGTTAACAGAAAACTAACTTAGTTTCACTGAGAGAGGGCAAAGAGAGTATAATATTCAAAGTTTTCTTGCTCACATGTTCTTGTACTGACCTATATACAAAGTGCATTATAACAGGACATTTCAGCTATTTCTTCTTTTTCTGTTCTTTTTATATATCCTGCTTTAGTTTGTTTTTCACCATGTTCTGTGTTTGCCTTTTTGCTGGAGGAATTCAGTGATAGTTTTTGTACATCATTAAAAAAGATGACAAAAACCTTGCTTTAGGAACAGTGGCTTTTGTTGTAAATGATCTTTCTTTAACACTCATTCTTGAATGTTCTGGAGACATTTAAGACCAGGTTGGATGGGGCTCTGAGCAACTTGATCTGGCTGTAGGTATCCCTATTCATTGCAAGTGATTCAGTGATTCCATGATTTTTTTAAATGTATTTTTTATCACTGAGAATTTGACTTGGCAATCTGTGTTCTGCAAGTAAATTCCACAGCAGCAATATTTATATGGTGGCTTTAAAGTATCTAATAGCTTTCCAAGGTAGCCTTTTTAGACAAACTTCGTCACAAAGGTAGGCATTTTATTTTACGACAAAGACAGGCATTAAAACATAGTTACTAGTTGTACAGCGTAAAACCTTCTCCGTATTTGTAGAAGTAATGCATTCTGCTGTGTCAAACTTTTGGTTTGATAAAAGATACACTACATGAAATAATTTTAACATTAAATGATAATACTTAGATTGCTCCAAAAGCAATGCCTCTGATTTATTTCCACGGAAACTGAAACAGTGCTCACATCCGCTGTTTGGTCTCCATAAGCATTCAGCAAACCTTGATGACTGTCAATGAGTGCCATGTTTTTGGCGTGGAGGAATTCAGTGATGCACCTTTGCTTCATCTGCACTTCCATGTCAGTGGCATTTTGTCAGACTTCCTGTCTGCTGCCGTCTGTCACGTGGCAACAACATGTAATGGAAGACTGGTGGGAAAGTTCAACCTCTACTGCCATACCACCAACATCCACCTCTGTCAGACATCCTGAGCCAACATAATAAAAGAGAAGGTGCTACTTTCTGAGCAGTCCTGGTAATGTTCAGTATTGTACAAGTGAGACTTGCATTCCAGTGGAAGTGTTGAAGATAGGATAGGTAGAGATGCTCACTGGAATTTGACATGACAGATTTTTAATGTTCAAATTGGTTCATTCTATGAATTTCTGTAGACTGTTAACGTAATTTTAGAATCTGGAATGGTTTGATGAATCAGGACTTAGATAAATTTTCCATGGTTGCACGCTGGGTTATGAAGCTACGTAAACACCTTTAATAGTACACGTAATACAGCAACATACTCAATAACTAATTATACTAGAAATTTTGACTAAGTCATAGCATTAGAAAAATATTAGGGAAAAAAAAGAGAAAAAAACACTCGTGGGAAGAGAAATATTAAAAGAAAAAAAAAAAAAAGGAAGAGAAAAAGAAAGATCCCAGTAATTAAATTAGTTGTTTATTTAAGTATGGATCATTTAACTTCTCAGTGGTCAGGAAAATATCCACATTACCTTTCCAAAAGAACATTCCCATCCTTTTCTAAGTTACTTTGAATTGCTCTTGGCAAATATAAAAACTTTTACAAAATCTGTTTTGCAGATGTGGAATACACCATTTAAAAAGTTAAGTTTAAACTTATGTATGTGGAGCCAATTTCACGGAAGTTTTCTCTGAAAATAAATTTATGAAATAAAAAGATTTGTGACTGTGCATATTGTTCAGTATATAAAAATCAGCTGTGATGAAATAAGTGTTATCTGTTGGAGAAATGGTTTAAAAAACATCTTTCCATGCATGTTGCTTTCACTAAATGACAAACTGTCGTTGAACATTTTGAAGAAGGGAAATGGGCAGGGACTAAGAAACACATTCAGGAAATGTTCTCCTTTTGTTTTCAATGGAATTCAAAAATAACTTGGTTATAGCCATCAACAGATAAATATTAGTGTTATACTTCTGCTAGCACTGCAACATAGTGTACATCAGTACTATTATTTCAGCCTACTGTTATTTTAGGCCTAAGGAAATAATAAGAGGCTTTTTAGACCCTTCGGAATCTCGTAGTATCGATCTAATTGAATCCAATGGTGATTTATTTTTTTAGTATCAATATAAATATTGAATTGGACCTGAGATAGAGTAGGAAGGGAATATGGGACTTCGATAATGCTATCTCAGTTATTATTTTATGTCTGAGTAGGAGATAAAGGCATAAATGGTCCAAAATATTCTGTAAAAACAAAACAAACAAGCAAACAAAAAGCAAGGAAAAAAAAAAACAACTACAATAACAAAAAAGCCACTAACGCAAAATCATTCCAAATCATAGAATTCCGTGCTATCTCTGAATTTGCTGTGCTATGGCGTAGTGAACTGAATGTCAAAAGCAGGAAGGGAGAGAAAATATAGAAGTAGTATCAGTTATTATTTGTTTGCCATATTGCCACTTTAAAGACATGCTCCCTAAAGGTAAATTATTTGGATTTCTGAGCTTCATTCCTTGCTTCCAGCTAGAACTGTCTTTTCTTCTAGCTAGAACTGGAGGAGTTAAATTCTGAGAAGGATTAGATGTCGTGAGGGAAAGGGACTGGAAAAAGACTCAAATAAGTTTCAAGAGTAAACAGTACAGAGGGGCAAAGCATCAAAGTGCCTGTTGAAAGACAGGACGCTGAGATCGTTATTGACAGAGCATGGAGAGTAAAAATGGAATGTCAGAACTAATTAGTGTACGTCATACTCAGACTATGCAATGCAGCAGTGAAAGTGTCTCTTTGGAGTCCCAGACCATCACCAGTTTTAGAGAACACATAAAACATGTATATTGTAGACACTTGGTTTTGTGATCGGTGGTGGTACAGTCAGATACTGGGGGCAGATTGATTCATGTGGTAAGAAGAAATTTTGTTCACTGTATTACGTTTTTCGATATGACGTTCAGTTTTAAAATAAAACCTGGAAATATTTCTGTAAAGAACAAAAATGCTTACATGATCTGACTTGAAAGAAGAGATAAAAGTGTCTTAGCTCAAAAGCTAAAGGCTCTTTCTGGGAGTTATTGATATGTTTAATATCTAGATTATTTTTTAAAAAAGACTTATTTTAGTTTTGTAGTTAGATTCAATAACATCAAGGCAGCAATAAACATGTTCAGTGCGGGGACGTTAAACGTGGAGGGGGCAATGAACATTTTATAGGCTGTGAGGGCATTTCTAACAGGGCACGTAATTCAGATGTGGAGGAGTGTGACCAACTGTCTACAGTGGAAGCAGCAGTTCAAGAACCTTATGTTTTTCTTCTGACTTGCTACTACTGCAGTTGATTTAGGGATCAATTTTTTTTTTTTTTTTTTAATGTGTCATACATTATGTATGGGAGAGAACTGTAGAAGTGTTACTTCATTTTTTTATTTATCAGTTGAAAGATGAAATCAATGAAGTCTGAACAATCTTTATGGAGCTCAGTCAAAACCTCAGTAACTTTAGGTTATTCAGCCCTAAAAAGGTGGAAGACTGAAGGTTTCAAAAGAAAAGATGTGTTTCTGTAACAGGAGTAAAGAATTAGTATGATGAGGGATTATCAGAGAATGGTTATGGAATTTAAACTGAGATGCTTCTGAGGAATCTCAGAACAGCAAATAAGGAGACACAGGCATTAAACTTCTCTGTGTGTAACCAGGTTATTCGGTAAACCATCTGAAAAGTGAGAATGCTAACTCAGGAAGTAGCTGAAAGTTGGCTTCCAGCAGGAGTTAGACAGAGGGGGAGAGGAGCTGGAGGTACAGAATGTTCAAGTGAGATTTTTGAAGGAACGGATGGAGAGAGGAGGGAGAGGAATTGGAAAAATAAACAGGTTTGGAGTAAATATGTCATTGGGATAAAGTGTGTGGGTGCCTGTTGAACGGTGGAATGGCAAGGTAATTGTTGATAAAGCATGGAGAGGAAAAGAGAAATCTCAGAATCGTGTAATGGTAAAGGATGGAAAGAACCTCTGAAGATGGTGTAATCCTACCCTTCTGTTCAAAACTAGTTCAACCATCATAATTCAGGGAAGGATCACCTAGCATGGCTATGCCCAGTCAGGTTTTGAGTACCTCCCAGAATGGCAACTTGTTCCATACAGCAGTACAGGTTTCTTTATGTGACCCTGCAAAATGAGTTTGTAACGCAGTGTTTCCTTAAAGCAATAAACAACAACAAAAACAAACAAAAAAACCAACCCACTCAAAACAAACCAAAAACTTCAAACAAAACACAGCGCACTTAAATGTCTTATGCTAAAGCCCCAGATAGAACAATAAAATGATGTTTTGCAGATATCAGATTTTGAAACTTTTTAAAATGAGAATGATCTTGACTTTATTACGAACTGTATGAGATTCATTCTATTTCAGGTTTTAGATGCCTGATTACTGTCATTGAAAGTGCAATTATAAATAACTCCATGAGCTATTTCTGTCTGGTTTTCTTGTCTGTTTTATCCTAGAATTACAGATGTCAGCTTTGTAGCCTATCTTGTAGCTCTGATGGAAGCTGCTAATGTTGTGCCACATTGTCTTGTCTGGTTCTGGAAAAATGGCTGCCTTGTTAAAGTGGTATTTGCTTTGTTAGAGACCAGTGTTGGATCACAGGCAGTGTTTGTATAGTCTAAACAAATGAGTTGTCCTGTGAACTTAGTGATTTCTTTCTTTCTAAATTAATGTTCTTACTTCCTTTGCCAAATGCTGAAACTCTTCTCTGCATTAGATGCCAGAAGAGTTTTGAATTTTTATCTGGAAAGAACTCTGCATATTAAATGGACAGAGAACATTTGTATCTAAGACAGTTTAAAGAGTCCACCTGTATCTCAGTGTTTTAGTTCTCTCTTATTTGGATGTTTTTATGTATCTAAGAAACACTGAAGATCCAGGCAGATATTTTTCCATTAAGAAGAAAAAGGATGTATTTTGTTAATCATGTGAGAAGAGCTCAACTTAAAAAAAAACAATATCATATAAATAAGTATTTGAAACCGGAAATGAAGACATACAGGATAAGTAGAACAGATCTACAATAATATTGCAGTTAATAATTATATTGCCTTTTAAAAATAAAGGAAAGACTGAAGAATAACCACCCAGTCTGCAATACTGGAGTTAAACAGAGGGTTTGTCAGATGTTGCTATGCCAGAGCAACTAAAAGAATCTCTTCGGTACAATTTCTATAAGCATGTATGCCTGATTCCCGAAGCCTTCATTCTTGTAAGGGATTTTAAATGCTTTTTTATTCCTGGTTTCCAGTGATGTCACAGGTTATGTAATACCTTTGTTTTAACCATCGCTTGTTTCTCCAGTAGGAAATAATTTTATGTACTTACTGTTAGAGTTGAATTGTTAGAATAGCATAATTCAGGTGGAAGGGACTTCAGAATTCCACTGCCTGGCTTAAGCTAGTTACCTGTGGATAACAGTAGTTGAAATATACATTCCAGCAAGAAGGGTGTATTTCAGTAAACTTCTTGTAACACAGAGTGAGCTTTTATTTCTTCACCATTATTTGATTTTTTCTGTAAAAATATGCTATAACTTGTCCTGTTATGTTTTCTCTGCTTATGAATTAGAAGAACTGACATTTAAAAAACATAGTTTTATTTATTTGATTAGGAAAACATAGGAGGAGGAATGCCCTAGTTAGAAGGGTAAGAGGTGTTTTGCCACATTAATTATTTCAGTGATAAAACTCTGCAGTTTATAAATGATCTTGTATAAGGTGGCTGAGACAAAGATTTTCAGGGCCGTACATATTTGAACTAAAAAAAAAAAAAGCTTCTAGAAAACAAAAAAATGGCATCATCATTCATCAAAGTATGCAGCTGAGAATAGTAATTGGTTTCAGAGCTTGGGAAAGAAGATTTTTTTTTTAACCCTCATGGCTTATCAGTGAATACGATGTATTTTATTTGGGAAGGTGTCTTACCTTGTAAGTTTCATGACTGCCATGCTATATTTTAAATGCTACTTTGCCATTAGGACTTTTATTTCAATAATATTATATAATATTTATACTGAGTAAAGAAGTCAGATAATAAAAATTATTACTTCATATCCAGTAACTGCATCTTATTTTAATTTCTTTGCAGAACTGTGAGAACATGGGATGTTAACAATGAGAAGAAGCACAAAAGTGTATTTAAACCACGATCAGCTCAAGGCAAACGAGTCATTCCTACAACTTGCACATACAGCAGAGATGGTAAACTTATTGCAGCTGGCTGTCAAGATGGCTCCATCCAGATCTGGGATAGGAATATGAGTGTAAGTCACATATACACAATAATAATATTAAACTCTAATGTGTATAGTACTGCAACTGATGAAAATAGTTTTGGTATTCTATATTTTTCCTCCTCCTGAAAACTAAATAATTCAATGGTAACGTTTCCCAGCTCTTTACAACACACTCTTCAGCGTGCTGCAATTCAACACTGAGGAAACTCTTGGCTGTCTGTTTTAGAAAAATGATAAACACTGATCACGCATTCCTGTGTGACCTGTTCTAGGTGTTCCTGCACTAGATAATCTTTTGAGGTCACTTCCAATCCCTGACAATCTGTGATTCTGTGATATATACATTTAAAATATTATTCAATTAAGATGCAGTGCCTTCAGAAAAAAAACTTCATTGTTTTTATTCAATTAATATGCTTCTATATTTCATTTGAGATGTTGGATACATTAGACAGTCACTCACAAATATCCATGCTGAAATCAGTTATTCAGATGATAGGCAGAGGAGACTATCATCCAAGTGTGTGAGGATAAGGATAGCACTGTGCATTAGATACCCGATGTTATATATTGTCCAAAGTGCGAATTCAGTACAGAGAGAAATTTGAGCAATTTATGGAAGTGAAATGTGATCATAAGGAGTCAAAATTGGAACTATTTCCAATTCTGTAGCTATGAAAAATTATGAAATATACTCAATTCGTAATTTCTTCTTTTCATAGGTGTCTGCATTCTTTGCATACATAACTCTTACTGCTAGTTTAGAACAATTTGGAAGTTGAGAACATCATTGCTCTTCATTGGTTTGTGCAGTTACAAACCACTCTACTCCCAAGGGTATTTTGGAATGTGGAGCACAAATTCGCCAATCTGAACTTTACTACTTAAATTATTGAGTAAATACCACCTGTATGCCCATCTTACCCAAGGAACTCATTCCCAGTCCATTTAATTTCAGTGGGAAAATGCATACTTACGGCATGCATAGGAGGAGAAAATGAAATGATGGTAAAGTTTGAAAGGCAAAGTAAGAATATGGAGGAATTCTGGGACAGGCATAAGGGAAGGAAAAAGCCCTTAGAATCAAACTGGCATCATAAATCTTTGAAAATTGTACAGTTGCAAAAGAGTGGCTTTAGGGAAATAACATTGAAATAATACCAGTTACATTAATCTGTTCAAATTCACCTTTCAAAACTTTTAATTTAAAAAAAACAACTAGACAATTTAGGGAACCCTTCAAAAAGGTTGAATGAAATTTGATTGTTGGTGGCAAAGGAAATGTATAGATGTAAGAAAAAGAAAGTCTGTTGATCATATTCAAAGTACAGTCTGTATTTTTGGATTGTCATCTATTTTTATTTCTGTTTTTATTTCCACTATAAACCCAGTAAAACTTCCTAATGGCATGAAGCTTGAGAATTCATCCTAAGTGTAAACTTGTTCTAGCAGAATAATAAATTTTTCAGAGACTGGCTTTCATCACCTGTGTATGTTGTTTATTTTAACATATACAGTATTGAAATATTAAGCTTTCTGGTGTAGTTTTAACAATAGTGGTCTTGGTAGTCTGCTTTTTCATGTGCTTTTCCTTTTGAACTTTAGTGTGTCTATAATGTGACATATTGCAATGCTGATTGAGTGCAGTTTAAGGTGATTATGAATAATTTAAAGACATATCCTGTGCATCTTGTGCAATTTCCAGTGGGTGACCTCTGTGTACCAGTGCAAGACTAAGGCGATTTCCTAGTGGAAACGAAGTTGATAGTGTTCTTGAATTTGTGTTTTTAAAGCTTAAAAGAATTTTTGCCTTCACTTTTCTTGGTGTCACTAAGAAATGTGCTAGACTTTCATGCAAAGGAGCTGTGTAAACTGGTTTTTTTTTAAGCGGAATTCTTATATGAAGTGGTTGATACCCACTGAAAATCTCTGTGTATAGTTAACATCGGATGTTTTGGAACATATCTTATTGAAAAAAATGATTTAAATAGGTCTTCATTTTACATTACGGGGGGGGGGGAGTGGGGAGGGAGAAATAAGAGGTGAAAAAAAAGAAAGAATACATGCACAAACTAGGATATACAAAGAACCCAGACCCCTGCAGAGGAGTAGTGAGAGCGCTTACTAGCCTGATAGGATGCAGAGATGCTCACAAAGGCGCACATGAAAATGTTCAGTTATGAGAAAGTAGTGCACTTTTTGGGGTACAAGCCACTATAGAAGATGCAAGAAAATAATTGAAGCTGTGAATTATTGAGAAGTCAATGGAGTCTCAATCAAAAATCATTGGTGTTTCAAAGCAGAGAATAGTTGTCATCGTTTCTTATCCTTGTTCAGTTAGGAACAATCTGGCATCATTATTTTAGTCTACATATCTGGCGCATTCTCAGCAAAAAGAAGGACAGATTTCATGTTTCAAGTTTGATTTCGCTTTTTTCACTGTATTGTTACACCAGAGCTGATACAATAAAGACTTGTTTTGACTCTTTGAATTTGTTTTCACATTTAAGCACAAATACAAAGAGCATTTCAGTACTGCTGTTGAAACCACTGTTCCTGCATGTGGTGGCAATGGCAGAAACTAAATCCAGAAGGTGTTGTTACCAGATGTTGTAACTCACCATAGATACAGTTCGTAGTGTCTGTTAAATTGGTGTCTGTGAAGGTTTCTAGACAGACTTAATTCTGTTCTGTTAGTTGACTCACTGTTAGTTGACTCCAGCTATATTCCTTAAGATGCTGAAAAGGGTAAGAACTCCTACAGAACAGAGGCAAATTCATAAAGAAGGAAGTTTCTCTTCGCCACAGTGAAAACATAAGGTATATGCTTTCCCACAGGAGGAGGATGATGAAAACAACAGTACTGAGAGTAAAAATGGCTCTCCCTGCTAGGAAGGAGAATCTAATCTTTCTTAGAGCAGAAGGGGCACTCAGTTCCCTGGCCTGAGCAGCGGCAGGCAGACTTCAGTGCTGGTAGCAAGCCGCTCTAGTGGTTTGCAAAGCCCATGCCTGTATACGAGCTGATAGAAGCTGCATGAACTCACAGAATTTTTTTCTTGCCACTTTACCCATAGTTTCTGACTTCTGGTTGTAGGTTTATTATCTGCTCCAAACCTGGCTTGATAACTTTACAGGAATCCTGCTGATATGTGGTAGCATCTTGGGAGTACTTAATCAGTTGAAATACTGGTAGTAGAAGTGTCTGCATGATGCAGACTGACTCAGAGTATTGAGCAGGATTTGGATGGTAGTTATTGTTTGTAAACCCTGGAGCACTGCAGTTAAAATAAATTTTATAACAGTGTCTTTCCCATCACCAGTGTGACATTGTTTATATTTACTTCTCAGTGTAGAATTCAGTCCAGATTAATGTGGTTAAATAATAATTTCAATTTATTTTAAATTAATTTCAACAAGGGCGAGAGAATTTATGTTTGCTTTCAGTCATTTCCTGAAGCACCTAGAACCCTATAGATATTTGCCAATTGTTAAATTTTGTTGCAGTGTTCAGAGCAGGACTTCAGCGTAGGATCAGTTTTCTTTCATAGCTCTGAGTAGTAACACACACCATGAGCATTTCATTCAGTTTTCCACTTCTGCCATTTTTCTGGTGCAATTCCAAATCTCCCAGCTGTATGTAGTGAGAGTAAAAATGCTTCTTGAGGAACAGTATTTTTTTAGTGTGTTTCATTACACTGACCCTGGTAACTCGCTAATGCTGAATTTAGCCAAATGTATTCCAGCTCTGCCTTGCCTTTCTCCAAACTTCCTCAGCATGATCATGATCCATTATAATCACCTGCCTCTGAGGGTTTTTTCATTTTATCATAAATCTGTATTATTTTCTCATGTATGTTATTTAGCCAGTGCATGGTTTTTCTTTAAGGTTCACGTACATGTGCATTTACAGTGCACATTAGCAGAACTATCTGTCAGCTTGTTTGAAATATTATGAACACTGTCAGCTTGGCTTAAAATAACAGCTTCAAAGGACATAAAAAATAACTTCCTTCAAACTTCCAATGAGTAGTGGAAACAATAGTGTGAAATAGTCGATCATATCATAACACATTAGAACACTCTTAATTTAAATGTTCTGAGACATTGAGAAGTATCTGGCAAATAGGGAGGACTGGAGAGCATTAGTGGTAAAAATAAGATAGAACCTGAAAATAGTTGATTTACAGGGCAGTGCAGTAAAACTACTTGATTTACCTGCAGTTCAGATTCCTCATCTTGCCTATACTTTCCTGTTCAGAGCTTTCTGCAAGACCAGTAGAAATACGTATTACTGAAAAAGCTGATCCATGGACTGAGTCTGTGAGTCTTTGGTATCAAGAATGAAGAGTGTCTTCCAGTCAATAAACTTCAGTGCCCCACTCTTCCTATGTAGAAATATGGAATATCTCATTCACACAGGCATTTAAAGACTGAAGTCATTTTTTAAAGACCGTTAGTATATCTGATGGACAGGTTAAAAATATATTGTGATTTAAAATGAATTGAAATGTCATTAAAGTTGTCAACAAAAAAGCTGTCCTCATTTTCTTTGATGAATATGAAAAGTTCAGGATGCTTTCCACTGACCCAAATAGGTTTTACTGGGAAGTGGAAGACTGAAGTTCTTTTTTTAGTCCTAGTCTTTCAAATCACCTGATGAAGCTACTACACTGTAATTTTTCCTTCCTGCTTATCCTGGTTATGTTCTGCTGTGGATTGCATAAATATCAGCTCAGAACATAAAGGCTTGAATTCTGTTTCTTAGTTTCATGCTTCATGTATTTTATGGCAATATTGTTGTAGCCATGATAAAAAAAAATATTGGTAAGGATGTCAGGAAGGCAAAGTCTATCAGGAATGGTGAAGTCTTCAGTAACCTAAATTACAACTTGTACACTCAAAATCTTCTCTATTTTTGTTGTTCTTGCTTGTTTTTAGCTGTATTAAATTTGATCTTTTTAGAAACACTGAGTAATTTGCATTAGCTTTTAGTTTACTGGCTGCACTCCTAAGAATTCAGTAGACAACTCTGAGAGATCACTAATAGGTTTGTCTTTTTATGTAGGGCGAGTCTGAACTGGAAGGTTGCAGTTTTCTATAATTTTCAACATAATACATATTATAAATTGTTTCAGAGCTTAGGGACAGAATACTGCAGCTAGTGTTTAATTTCTTTCTTTCTGTCTTTTATTTCTGTAACTTTCTTGTTTCATAAAAGCCTTAGCGCTATGTTTTTCTCCATTCTACTTCTTAAGCTATTTCCTGCTTAGAGCAAGGATCTACAACTACTGAACTATTGCTTTGCCAATGTTTTCTTTTTCCTGGTTTTAAAGCCTTAGTTTGATTTGGAATTTCTAAAATAATTTATTTATTTTTCACTTTTAAGCTAGTTATCTAGTGCTCCAAGTGATTTTACAGAACTTAAAATGCACAGTAATAAATGAAATTCAACACTATATTAATAGTCTGCCCAAATAATTATCCCCAAAAGTAGTATGATCAAGTGCTGATCTTAATAACCAGCTTTCCACACACATTAAAACCACCTGATCAACAAAAAATAAAGGGAAGAAAAGTGGAGTGTTGCAGTGTCTTCTGAAGTTAAGCAGATGTAAGCTCTGCACCTATTTTAATTACTAATAGTCATGTTAAAAGCATTTTCAAAATAATTGCGTGATTTATAAATGGAAGATAAATACATTTCTATATTTAGCAATTGCTTTGAAATGGTTTTAGTAAGGCTTAGTTTTGTAGTGGGCAAAATAACTGCAGAGAACTAAGTCATGGGTTTCAAATAATGGAGCCATTTTGAAGAAATGCTGTACAACTGAAAATGCAGATTTAGGTAACAGGTCATGTAAGATAGTTTTTTGGATACATATGGCGACCCTTTTGTTTTGGAATGGGAATCCAAGCCCAGATGTTATTTGGATTTTTTTTTCCTAAGCTTTATTTTGCTTTTCTTGATGAATTTTACAGCTAATGCTTCCAGACAGAGTAATGAAAGCTAGTAGTAAGGTCTGAGACTTGTTGTAAATATTTTCTCCGTTAATTGGAAAATCCTTTGAGGGGATTTATGCCCTTGCTTTGCATCTTTGCACAGTTGCAGAGTGCTTTTCTCTTATGGTGACAGAGACATAGCTCTCAGTACTAAACTCTTGAAATGCATGTCTGGTATACATCTACTAAAAAGCTTTATTACTGTGCTTATACTTATTCAGTTACAGTTTCTCTTAGCCAGAGATTGTAATGCATCTTTGGCATCTGATGGTTTACAGCATTCCAGGATTATGCTCTTTTCACACCAGCTAGAATTTATTCATCAGTTTTGCCCTGGACTATTCACTTTTCTATTTGGATGTTTTGGTTTGGTTTTGCTGACCTATAATTTTTACATTTATAGTAGGACTTCCACAGCATTAGAAATATCCCAGTGAAATGGAATATTTCATAAAAAGAACTTAAAGAGACAGTTCTTAGATTTGCTGAAAATTAGTATTGCAGCAAAACATCAGGCAAACCTTCCAGTTTCCTTCAGCTGTGTAATGGGTTTCATGCTTTGAAGAGGGCAGTCTGGCTACATCTGGAAATTTCTTGTGTAAATATGAGATGAAAGATATCCAAATATACTATATTTCCCTTTCAAACTTACCTTAAGTTTTCCATATCCATAATATCCCACTCTTTCATTCCATATGTATATGTGCCAGACCTCTGCTCCAGAAACTGGAAATCAGACACAAGCTTGCCAGCAGCAAATATTAACAGATTCATATATTATTCCTTTTTGTATACACCTGGTTTAGTCAGTACATCGCTATCTGTACCCTGAAACTAGTTGCAGTAAAGAATCTGACAGTCATATGCTAAGATAAAATGTGTCCTGTTGTATTTCCAAGTGCATTTCTTCCTTATGCAGTAAACAGTTTATAGTTAAGAACTATCTAAATGTTTGCACAATTGATAAAAGACAATTCTAAATCTTAAAGTCTGACACATCCTAATGAAAATAACATGGAGGATTTTACTTCAGATTCACATGTGGTTAGAGAATAAAAGGATTATATCTATCTTTCTTTGGTTTATTGTTTAGAGGAATTACTGTATGGATTACATTAATAAATAAATAAGATGATTTTAGAACAAAAGAGGAGGCATTATGGCTACATGATTCAGTTTATTAATGTTGTGGTGTTATTACTATTAACCAAACATTAGTAATCTCCAACCATGAATAGAAGAGCCTGCATCAACTGGTTTCTTTTATTTTATAGAATAATTTCTTATGTGCATTTTTTTTTCTGTAACGTCGTGATAAAAGGATGCTTCAAACATGTAGAGGCAAAAAACTAAAAGTACAAATGCTTTGTGTTATTCTCATGAGAATTGAGCTCTGGAGTTGTCACACTTAGCAGAGAAGTGTCTTTTGGATACTGTAGGACATGTATTTCTCAAGCAAGCCGAACACGTAATTGATCTAGACCCTGATAGGGTTAGTTAATTAAGGGAATTCTTTTGTGTATGGTGTGTTTACTAGGAAGCTGGTTTGGTGTCCAAATGTTTTTCATTGTGGTTTATAGTATGTCACTATTTCTTGAGGGTGAGAAGCAGGTTTATAAGGTGAATTTCACAAAAGCAACAAAAAGTATATTTCTGTGCATCTCATAGCCATTACGTTTGTTTTATTATAGCTTAAAATTCCCATTCTTTAGAATATTTGTGAAACTAGAACTATCACAACTTGACCAAGTCAATTTATTTAAGAACAAAAAAGTAGGGAACTACTCTTAATCTGTGGAACAGATCAGAATCAGTGGTCTGAAGATTGTATGTTCTCTGTCTGCATATGCTTACTTTATCTCTGGGATTAACTTGCAGGCTCTTCACCTCCTTCCAATTTCATATTTGAATGTATTCCTTATAGTCTTCATCTCATCAATTTAGAACTTTTCCAAAGTTTTCTTTTTTTCTGTATTAAAAAAAAAAAGTAATTTAACAGTTGTGGGATTGCCATGTATGTCTGTGTAGCTGATCACTAACAAAAATTGGATACTGGCCTAAGAAACTCATAGTTTAATGTTGTCTGGTGTTTGTGTGTAATATTTTCATAACTTCAATTTAGAAAAACTTAATTTATCCAAAAGAAACAGATAGAAATCATTTTTCTTTTCTTGAGTTACCTAGAACATGGACATGACTTATTTTGAAATGTGCTCAGGTATATATAATTAAGAAGTTATATTCTTAATACAAAACATTCCCACTAATATGTTAGGAGCTGAGAAACTTGAAAAGATAAATTGTAATGAAACATAGCTTTTGTCTGTTTGGATACAGTTAATTTCCTTCCTACTTGCTGGTATGGTGCATTTATGTTGATCACACACCAATGCTTTAGCTGTTGCTGAGCAATTATAGCATTAATTGTCAAGGTTACTTCAGTTTCTTACACTGCCAGAGAGGAGCTTAGAGTCTCTAAGAAGCTTGGAGGGGACAGAATCAGGACATCTGACCCAAAATGGCAAGTGGACATCTCATACCACACAGCATCATGCTGAGTGAGTTGGATAAGGCTGCTGCTGCTTAGGGACTGGCTGGGTCTCAGTCAGCTGGTGATAAGCATCACTTTTTTATTTTTCTTATTATTAAACTGCCGTTATCTCAACCAGCGTGTTCTCACTCTGCACAGTCCACTGTGAAGGAACTAACAAATGGCTGTGTGATGCTGAGCTGCCTACTCTGTTAAACCATAACAATGTAATACCAGTAATACCAGCATAATGCCATTTATCACTTGAACTAGACAAAGTCTGAATAAGAACAAATTATTTCCACATGAAGATTGTTTTGTACCTGTGTCTATTAAAAGGTGCACTACTGCAAGGTTGCACTTCTAAATATGCTTAAAGAACTGGCCATAATAAACTGTAGCCTGCCCTCAATTTGTTAACCCTTACTGTAAGTCTAGTTAACTGTAATTAAAAATTTTACATGGCATTTGTAGAAAATCCATATATCATGCTCACATAAATTACAGATGAGTAGATGTGGGAGACCCCTGTACCATCTCTTAGCAACAATTACAAAATTATACCGATGATATGAAAGGAAAAGTCTTTTAACATACTTTTTGCAAGACAGCCTTAAGCATGCAAGTTACTTTGAGCTGTAAATATAAATCTCACAACTAAAGTCTTAAAGCTTTCTTTATAAATATGTAAAATATCTTACAGGGCAAAAAATAAAATAAAATAAAATTAAATTAAATTTAAAAGATTTTGTCATGACCTTTCTAATTTATAAAGTTTGTTTTCAACAGATGTTAATGCTAAACAGTTAGTAGAGAGGGTAGTGAAATAGGTGGAGCATTGTCCAGCTGTGTTTTTATGTATGACTATAGTGATGCTACACAGACTGAAACCAGATACATCCATGGAACAGCTGTCTTCCTTGAGTAAAGTTCTA
The DNA here is from genome assembly GCF_016699485.2 of Gallus gallus. Classification (NCBI taxonomy): domain Eukaryota; kingdom Metazoa; phylum Chordata; class Aves; order Galliformes; family Phasianidae; genus Gallus; species Gallus gallus. Next base: position 12,205,223 of record NC_052572.1, read on the forward strand.
AATTTCTCATGAGATAGAGAACTAGATTGGGAGTTGGATATGGCTACCTATATATATGTATATATATATATACAGTTATCACACTTCATGTGTATATGCATACACACTGTGTCTTTGTGTGTCTAGGTGTGTGTGCAAGTTTGTAACAAAGGTCCAGTTTAATAAAGTTTATGAATTTGTATAATCAATCTCTAATAACTTAAACAGAGTACTCAACAAATTATTCAACGTATTTAATTTTAATTTGGGTTAAGTGATGTGTGAGATTTTGAAAAAATGTCTTTATATTTCACTTTTTTTTGTGCATCTGCATCTATCACTGCAAGATTTGGCTTTGTGCTCAAAGCTGTTACTTGTATGAAGTGCTAAAACTTAATTTATACTTCTTTTTTGTTGTAATATGTTGAATTAAGGTTGGGATAGGATAGCCAAATTAGAAAGTACTGTGGTAATTCAAAGATAAAAAGTGAAATATTCTGAAAAAATCCAGTGCATTGAATAATTGTTGTCAATGTTTTGTATGGACACCAGGAGATCCAGACGTGCCAGCCAAATGTCTCATCAGCCGATACACTAGTAAGAGCCTAGAAATTGCAATGTATCCTAGCTCAGTAGCTTGTTTCATTCTCCTCCCCTGTAGTCCTCCTCATGTCTGTGTTCTAGTCAGGAGAACATTTTGTGGCCAAGATGTCACGAGGATATGCTGCTGAGATCTGTAAAGTGTCTCAGCTTCAGCAGGGCTTGGAAAATCACAGTTACTGCACGTGCCTTCCTGCCTTCATACTGGGGAACTGGTTTATACTCAAAACCACCACCTTCAAGAGCCTGAGTGATTTTTATCAGCAGAAAGCATCTCACTGCCAGGCATTGCCTTGTCAATTGGCAAAACGTGCATATCCCCTTTTGATTTCATATTCTGTATGTGGAAGCAGGGTGCTAAGTAGGATAGGAGTTGAGAGGGGTATATGAATGTTTTCTGTACCTAAACAGTCTGCTGGTGTTCCTTGGCTGTTGCATTGAGATTAGGAGTGTGAGGCAGGGCTCTGTGTGTGCTGCTGTCTGTACATATAAAACAAATGTTCCTAAAAAAATAAAGACGAGTAAGAAAACAAACCCTTTGTTGTCAACTTCGTATGAGGCTTACTCCAAGAAGCAAAACAAAGGCAGTATGCAAACTCACTTGCCACTTGCATCTTTTTTTATTGTTTATAAATAATAGTTAACTTCATGTATATTATGGAAAGCAGAGAAGTGGTGATTTTGTTGGTTTTAACTTCTTCTTTATGTGAGAGAAACACAGAGGAGATGTTCTTGAGGATTAAGATATGTAATTATTTTTGTTGGCAAAATATATATTTAACTCATTGGAAAAATACAGCTGTTAAGTAAGACAAAAGGAACTGATAGTGCACCCTAAAAGAAGTTATATCAAGGCAATGGATTCGAAAAGAGCAAAGAGGGCAAAGTAGTCCAAGTAATAGTACTGGCAGCAAGTTATTGATTGGATTCATTATAGTGTGTTTTCCAATATGTGACAGAAAGAAGCTGACACACTGTGGTGTGTGTAACAACATTTTTTTTTATGTGATAAATGATAAAAACAGGTTAAATCTTCCAGAGAAATGTGGAAAGATGTGGTAGCCACAAGCATATGGTAGCCGGGAGATATGGTAGTCAGGAACAGCTTTGCTTTCAACATACTGAATTTGATTTGCCAGTTAAACATTCATAGGGTGATATCAAGATGAACTAAAATGTTCAGCAGATACAGAATAAAGTACCTTTTGCTGGAAGATGGTTTAATAACAGGAAAATATTCGTAACTGTGGTTTTAAATAGTTTTTCTCAAAATACACTGTAGAGAGATAGAAGGACCAAAGGAATGAAATGATGGCAAATAGCCAGTGAAAGTGGAAGAAAGAGAATCAAACACCAGAGGAAACAGTGAAGAAACATCATGATGATGTACAGGAGATTAAAAAAAAAAAAAAAAAAAAAGATGAGGAAGAGGAATATAGAATAGATACTTCTTCAAAGGCTAATGAAAATGATGGTGGGTTAGCTTTGTTGTCTTTGTCAGAGATAAATCTGTTGGGACTCAGGAAGGAATTTGAATAGGATTGATGAGAAATGAGACTGAAGGAGAAAGTGATGTTGGATGAAAAGTTTAAAGTTTGTAAATTACCAATGGAGGAAAAAAAACACTCAAAGCTATTTGATGAAAAGTGGGTTGTACAAAGATTTTTGAGACATGATTTTCACAGACAGAAATTCACATATCTCACTATGCTCCGAAGATGCCACTGCTAATGGAGAAGCTGCTGAACACGAGTGTGAAGTATTGTGCTTGAAATGGAACTGGAAGGCTAAGATGAAAAAATCCAGAAGGATTTATTCCTTGTGATAAATTTTAAGGATGCTAATGGTGAGAGAATTATGACATACATTTGTCCTCACAGTACATGAAGAAACCTACATAATATTAAAAAAAAGAAAAAGCCAATTCTCTCTTCTGTTTACTTATTGCAACTCTGACTACAAGTCTTCTATATGGAATAGATGTTAAATATGTTAAAATATGAAATTGAACCTTAACTAAGCATGTGAGATAAAGAAATCCCCAAAACTTGCATCACTCCTCAAATATCGTCCCTCCTCTTGCTGCAGCAGATGAGAATTTAATTGATGCACGACAGCTAAATGCAACTGCCAGTTAGATGTTCTGCTTATTGCAAATAAAGTTAGGTTACCATATTCATAATTGGTTAATTAGGATTGAGAGAAGGGAAGGAGTGTTTCATATTTGCTAGTGATACATGAAAATGTCACTGAGTTCAAAGATCACAGAGAAGATCAAATCATGTAAGAGTCTAATTGCATAAATGCTAAAACCTCAGATTTCACAAGTTAATCTTGTTTTGCATCAATATGGTCATTACTGAAACAGCATCCATTTCTACACCATGGAAAGTGGTATTGAAGAGCTGTCAAATAAATTGAAAGCCCTAGGATCATGTTTACAGAGACTTAAGAAAAAGATCTGATTATAGCCTGTAACTACCTACTCAGGGAAAAAAAGGAGGAATTCCTGAATTTAGCTGCCATGTGAATATCTGATAATTTGTAAGTGATACAGTAAATCTGGAAGGTACAGTGAAATTTCTTTTCTGAGTTATAGTTGAGGGCAAAGTGAATAAGTATTTGTGCATTGATCAGTAGAAATGGACAAATAGGGTAGGGGGACGCAGCACTTTGGAGACTGTCCTGGGAATGTGTCTGTCTTGTCAGTTGTGATCACAGCGCTGACATTTCATCCCTGGTACAATCAGTTTCAACACAAGCACCAACAGCTTCACTCAGCTGTGTTTAGCAAGAAGGTTTCTGGTTTGCTGGTGCTTGTGGTGGTGGCTTTTTTCCCCCCAGCTTTATAGCTCATGCTTTTGTTGCTCTGAAGCTGACTAATGGTAATAGGAATGCTTTTATGCTTTTATTAAAAACTGTAAATTTTGAAATGATTATTATTAGTGTAAGTTAATTTATATTGCTGAAGTATCTTAGACTGTTTAAATCAGTTGTTTAAACCTCAGCCATGCATGATTTGCCTTTATAATTGCTTTGCCAAGCTAGTCCTGCTCTCGTGACTCACATTAGAAGTCAGGGTAAATTCTGATTTCTAGCTTTTTTGACTTTTCTAGCATTCACTGGTGTGAAACAGGGAACTCCTTGGTAGCAAGCATGGGAGGCCTCTCTGGGAATGAGCTTCCTTGTTCAGAATACACCTTCCATGTGCTGAAACAAATGAGTATATTGCATGGTGCTAATGGTGCAGTTAGTTTGGGGCAGTGTTCCTTTTACTCTAGACAGGATTGTTGTTGCAGAGTTGATTGTCTTTATAGTAATAAATGAGTAAATTTTTTTACATCTATAACAAAAGAAGATTACTATGATCCAAAAACATGCTGCAACTTTGTAGATCTCACTTTCTCCAATACCTAACTTTATTTACTACCTCTGCTTTTAAAAATATCTTGAAGATGTTAGGAACAAGATGGAAGAAAAAATTCTTGGCTGCGACACCACTGTTTCATTAAGGAAAGAGAAAAGTGTGTGTGGGAAGCATGCAATCTTGAGAAAGTGTTGGCACACTGTGTAATATTATATCCATGAAACAATGTGGGAAGTTCAAAAATTGTATTACTTAAGCATATTATTGTATTTCTCATGGATGAGGTCTGGATGAGGTGAACAAATTCTGTTGGTGAATGTGACTCATTCTGTCTTCTGCTTTTTATGGGGCACATTTCATGGAGTCTTTTTAGGAACTCTGGGGAGGAACAGTTTGTGTGACACAGAGCTCTAACCATGCATCTCTGTGTGTCGTTAATTTGTGATAAACACTTTGTGTGGCCACTGTCTTTGCTTCCTATATTGCCTATCATCAGTCTTCCCAGATTTTTGTTTAAAGGATATTCATTATTGATGCACTGGTCATGTTGCCTTTCTGTCTGTCTGTCTTTCAGTCTTCATTTCTGTCTTTCCTTCTGTCTTTCTTTCTGTCTTCTTTCTATCTTTCTGTCTTTCTGTCTTGTCTTTTGTTCCTTCCAGTTCCTTCTCGGTTCTGTTTTGTTTTCTGATTCTCATTTGATCTTTGAGAACTATTAAGTTTAACTGTTACACTAGTTTTTTTTTGATAATCTCACTTTTCAAGACTTGCAACTGCCTCCTTTCTCACATGTGCTTCATGTTTTCTGCCTGTCGTTTCATGTTGTACACGAGTCCAGTCAGCTGTAATTCCTTAACAAAGATATATGTGCTAATACAAAGCTAGAAGGTGCTTGCATTGCTAGAGAAAGCTTTCAAACGTTGCAGAAGACAGTTTATTGCTGAAGAACAGTGTGGAATATATTTATATATGTAGCTGAAATAGATAAGCCTTCAAAAAAGAAATAAGAATTGATGAATTTGTCAAATTTTGTCGTGCACATCAGTAGTACCCAGAAATAGTGGACATCTCTGCCACAAAAAGAAAGGAGAAATGTGGATGTATTTTGACCTTGTTGTCTTCACATCTTTACCTAGTGTTTCAGTACTCTCTCTTTCCCTTCCTGGATCAAACTTGTGAAATGTGTACATTAGTTCTGTTTTTTCATGTCTTTCCAACAAGAAACATTCTGATAACAATTTCTTTGCTTATGATTTGTTAGCAAGATTAGACATCTGTTAAATATGTTAAGAGGCCAGAGGCCAAACACATTATTTTCTTTGAAAACTGCAATGAACATTTGCCAGTGTATGTAAAAACTTCTTGTTCAACCTTCTTTCATTTTTAGAGCAACCCTCAATCATTTTAAAATACTTGATTTAGTATTACAATTCAGGGTTATATTCCTCTGCAGAATAATAAATGGAGGGCAGGCTTGTAGAGCTCACAGTTAGGAAAACAGTCTTTTCAGTGGTAAACTGAGTGAATTCATTTTTAAAGACAAAATTGCTGATGAAATCTTACCGTCTTTTTTTAAAACGAGTCTTGCTTCATGTGAATGCCAAAAGTATGAAAGCCAGAGAGAGCTGAGCTAAATTTGTTCACTTGATTTCATTTTTTTTCTCTAATAAGGAGGCAAATAATGTATGAGTCTTTGATATCTGTATTGTTACTAATTTAGTTGAAGTGTAGGTACTTCACTGAAAAGACTGCATGTTGAGTGACAGGTTTCAGGTGAGCCATTATTTCCCTGAAGAAACAGTTTCTTTCTGATCAATAGATTCATAGATTCATCTTAAAATAAATAAATAAATAAAAAATCGGTACCTTTGAACTTCTGAAACCTTATGTGATGGGAGGGAGAAAGTACTTTATGTATTTATCTTATATAAATATGTACGTTTACATACTAGAAGGACTCAAAGAAGAAGCTTTGGTTAGTTGCTTTATTTTAATTCGCGTTGAAAAAAAAAAACAACAAAACAAGAAAACAAAACAAGGCCTGGATAGGTGATTTTAGATTGATCCAGAATGAAATAACAGGGAAAAAAACCAACAACAACATACAAGATCTTGCAGTGAAATTGGGCAGCAAAATGAAAAACAGGATGTTATTTTATCGTGTGTGTCTGTGTGACATTGTCACAGGTTGACACATGTTGTAGAGCCTAAACTAAACTTTTTACAATTTATTTGAAATAATTAAATACTATATCGTAATCTTTCTGTCAGATTTTAGGTGTGGTTATTAATCATTTATCATGTTTTTGCAAACATCTATGGTATTTCTTAGACAGAAAATACATCATTTTAATTGCTTGTTAATGTTTAACAAATGTTACAGAAAATTTATTTTCTGATAAATAATTCACAGTTTCTCCTCTATATGTTACCACATATGTGGACATTTTTCTCAACTGGATGCAAAAAATATGTTTCCCAGTACTTATTAACACCTCCAAAAAAGTCTTAGAGTTTTTGTAAGTATCTGTAATTGCAGTCTGTCCATAGAGTTTCTCAAGTACATGTGCAATTGGCTAGAAGAGAGCCTAATTACAAAACAAGTGCTATGGTTAAACATAGGCTATTACATTCCATCTGTAAATACTGAAAGAACTGTATGGTTTACATCTGAAGCTCTCCGTTGTTTGTTGAAGTGTCATTTGTGGAATTAATGCCTTATATGTCTTCTCTCAAAACTGAACTAAATCTGCACACCAAATAAGCTTTCCATCATTATTAGTGTCATAACACATAGATTCTCTGTGTTTTGGACCAAATTCAGAACAGATATTTGTATGGGTAAACAACATTAATTACTTTACCAGCATAGGTCTCTTGCATACAAAATAGGACATTGAAGGAGCCTTAGTAAGTTACAGTCAAAAATTAGAAGATAAATAACTGGGGAATCCTGTGGAAACTGAAATCAGTCTCACTGTGCATTTACATTGTGTGTTCACATTCTCCATTTTATCCTGTACTACTGAGTTATCTGTTAATGTGTAGAGTGGATAGTAATCACTAAGCAGCTGCTCAGTATTTTATCCTCTTTCTGATCAGGGTGTGGTTCTAGGTCTGACATTGCACACTGTTCAATCCCTTCTCTGAAAATATATACTACTCTATATTTTGCTGTTGCAGTCATCATTACAGTTCATGAAGGATGTCCAGGTCTTCATGTCTTCATGCCTTGCCTTCTTTCTTTCTATGAGAGGAGGAACGTTATTTATTCCCCATCTTACAGATGGGTGAGAAGATGAGATATGGTTTCCTGGGCAATCTTCATCTCTTGAATGTTTCAGTTTAAACCTGTATGAATTATTTTTATGTTAGGAAAAGATGGGAAAAGAGAAGTGTAATTTCCTAAGTGATAAAGAAGGATTTAACTGTCACAGATTCGCTTGTCTCTTTTTCTGTCTTTTCCTCTTTCTTCCATTTTCCCTTCATGTCTCTGTTTCCATTTTGATTCCTTCCCATCACCGCCTTCCTCTTTGACCCCATTCCCTCTTCACTGCTAAATGCCCATGTGCTTCCAATTTATCCCCTCTTAAGTTGCATGCTTTATCCCAGAGGTTTTCTGGCACCTTATCCAATTTTAGAATTTCCCCATATACTGAAATATTCTTCACGTCTGTTAGCTTAGTGAATTCTGATTTTCCTTTATGGTGGGCCTTCCCTTTCTTGTAGTGTCTCATTACATCCTCTCCATCCTCTGGACTTCCGTGATGCTTTGCTGTGTCCTTTCTCCATTGGTTCATCTCTTTCTGTATTCTTCTCAACAGCGCAGTTTTAACCTGTCCCAGTTCTCCTTTCTTCTTCGTTACCATTCTAATCTCCCTGGACTCCTAGCCACAGTGTACCTTAGCCCTGCTGTTAGTTTCATGTTTCTCTACAGTCAGACCAGACCACTGCCTCCTCTACCTGGGTGCACCATCTTGTCAGTCTGTCAGTGTCTAGTGTACAAACACAGTTTAACTATAAGAGCAGGTTACAGGTTACAGAGAACACAAAGGGTGAGTTTTTCAGGGTTTTTGCACTTCAGTAACTATGCTTATAGTACATTTTTGATATTATATTTTGATCTAGTTTGAATTAGTTTTTTGAGTGTTTCAGTCTCAAACGTCACCGGGTCATCTTGTTTGACATTTGGTAAAATTAAGCAGACAGTGAGCAGGTTGGAGGTTTTTAGATGGTGCAGTGTAGTCTCAAACAGTGATGGAAAATAAAAGATAAAATTACTAAGACAAAGTGACGGTTGAGTTAGCCAGCAATTATGTGCCTGATAGACATTTTGGTATCTCAGCCAAGACCTTTGGGTTTGATTGGGAAATGAGAAATCTGGATTTTGCAGATGTACTAAAATTTAGTTTGAGATTTCACAGGAGATTTCTCCAATTTTAATGTAGAGTATTTTTAGGGATTAAAATAAATTGTGACTTAATAAACAAAAAGTCAGCGCTATACAAGAAAAAGATGTTACTTTGAAAGTATTTTACATGTTTCTCTAGTATTATTGGGGAAATACACTTGAAAATAAACAAACATACATCATTCTAAAACTTGAATTTTATTACATGTAAATGAAACACAAACTTCAGCATATTTGAGCTTCATTCTAATCTATAAACCATGAATTTTGGCAGGGTTGAAATTTGGCTGAAGTCAATCTTCCAATCCTTTAAAGTTCTTTCCAAAATATGTATGTGTTTTCCTTTGTTCAATTTTTTTTTTTTTTTTTTTTTTTTTTTTTAAGCAATGAGCCTGGTTAGGGGTGTGATAAGAACAGTCTTAAAATGTATTTTTATCTTAACCAGACCTAACTAACTTTTATCCAATGATAGTGGGAGTTATTCAGTAATTCTGATGCTACAAAAAAAGCTGAATTTTGCATTAGAACACTGTGAAAGCCTATTCTGACTCATGTATATGAGTTTTTTAAAGGCTGTAGAAACATACAACTTCAGTTCCTATTAATGCTAAAAATACGGGGTTTTCTATTTAAGTTTAGCAATAACACACAAAGTATACAGTTTTCTGATCTTGAAATAGGCAAGCATCTTTAATGTTTTATTTGTTTGGCAAACAGGTACATACAAAGTTCCACTGCAGGCAGGCCCATGCTACAGGCACTGATACTTCCTGCTTGACATTCTCTTACGATGGTACTGCCCTTGCCAGCCGGGGAGGTAAGTGGTCAAAAGAAGGCTTTGATATATTGAACTTAAGACAATCTTAACGTAGCACAGAAAATGAGCCATTTAAATTGTATCATTTCTAACTGTAATTATACATGATGGAGGTAAGATAGTGAGATTGGATATTGAAGATAGAAACGTGAAGTGTTTTGCAGTTTGCTTATTTTTCTTTGATATGCCATACAATAAATACTGTCTTCCTGAAAGTGCAATGGAGAGAAGTTAAGAAATATTTAAAGATAACATTTTTTTCATCTATATTGTATAATTTCTGATCTTTCTTCTTGCCTAGCATTAGTAATATGCCAAAAAGGAAATTATTAGCTTAATTAAAAATAAAATACAACAGAATATATTACTCAATTCTTTCTGGTAAGGTTATTACTTCTCTAGTAAGAGTGTGTGTGTTCTAGAGTTATTAATTCTTTGAGCAGCTTTCTAATACAATGAGCTTTTATGATTTAATTGGAATTTTTTTGTAGTTCATATTATCAGCATGAAAAAGTGATAACTTCAGGTAAGCGGCCAAGATATACTTGAAAGGAAAAAAAACTAGTCTATTGGATAGGGGAAAAAAAAATACTGTGTTTTTGAAATATCAGCTAGAACTGTTATAAAAGTATTGAGAAGACAATGACATACATTCTCTCCATTATTTTAGATGTACGGATGGGGCAGTATCTGCCTAAAACAACTTTTCATCTGGAGATTTGTCTACTCAGTGTTTTGCAGGCAGGTGCAAGCATACAATCCAAGCTGTCTGGATGGAAACCAGCTGTAACCAGAAGCTGTGTGCATGCATTAGCGTGGCCCCAAGGCCAAATAAACAAGCCTTGGGAGAAGCAGTGTATGTTAATGTAGGCTCAATATTGTGCCTAACATATGTACATGACATCTGGTCAGTTTGGTATGTAGACAGAGTGAGATTACATATACAAATTACCATGAAAGTATCCACCTACTACAAACTCTGAAGAAGGAGCTGTGATTCTGGTCTGGGGTGAAATCTGCAATTGTGTTGTGTCCTTTTCCCTTCCCCTGCCCCTTATGAGTTGAGCGACATTGGTGACTTCTACAGTGGTGTGCAGCTGCTAGTGGATGGTACTCTCACTGTGTACGCTTTGTCATGTTTCTAAGATTCCAAACATTTATATTCCCTGGATCACATATTTCAGAGTAAAGCAGCAGTGGTCTTGTTAGCCTTTGATAGCCCTTGGCTTACTAGAGCATGTTACTGTCACTTGGATTGTTTATTAGTTGGTGTTCAGGCACCTGGTATTCCATAAATGGTTGAGATAAAAACTCATTGTGATTCTTACTGAACTGAACATGTGCTATGTGAGAACCTTCTCCTCTTCAGAAAGTAGGTAAACCATCTGTCTCTCTGTTCTGGGCTAAGTAAAATGCTGCTTCTGCCTGCCAGTTGTGTAGCCCTCACAAAATCCACACAGACATACTATACTTGAAATGATTTAAGGAGAAACATTTGTGTGCCTTTTAAAGATCCACAGCAAATCAAGAATGCTGATGTTAGAAATATTCAATAGTGCTGTCTTGAAACCTTCGTTTATGTAAATTCATTTATATTTTGCATTTATGAATGTAGATACCAGAAACGACCTTTGCACGTTTTAATTGCTTGTGGCACTTGCTTGCCTGCTTTTCTTCATCTGTCTCCAGATTTTGTGTTGTGTTGAACAGACTTCTGCTAACTCTCTGTCTACCTGACTGTGGTAAAAACTGTATCAGATTTTGATAGTTGTACAGAAATTTGGCCCCTTAGTATGGTTGCAAGTACTACCTTTGTCCAGTGCTTTTTTGTTTTGTTTTTAATCTCTGTATGATACTCTGCAAAACAAGGAAGTTTCTTACCTTATTTTGACTTCTTCGGTTAGTGCTCTAATGTGAGTATTACTCTGGATCTGTACCAATAAAAGCAGATGTGGATCCAGCATTCATAGATTAACACACCTGCCAAATGCTGAGGATCAAAGAGAGGACTGTTGTTTTGGGAATGGGGACTCTCATTGAAAGCCTGATTGAGTCTCCTGCATCTGATGTAAGTTCTGTGTCGGATGTAAGAGAGATGAGGCAGAGCTCAGCTGCAAGCACAAGGGAAAATGAAAAAAATAAGGACATGCTTATGAGAGTTCCTAGTGTTATTCATGTTGGGTATTTGGTAGTAACTTGATGGAAACTTAAGAAAGTGATATTTTTACACACTTGTTACCATGAAAGTATGTTTTTTATATAAATATGAAAAAAAATACTACTTGGGAATGTCTTCTTCATCCAGTGGGTGAGCATTAGTATTTGGGGTTCTTTTATAATATGCATTTCTGACTCCTGGTCTGTACAGAATCTGCTTTTGTTATAATATGAAACAACAACTTTATTAATTTCGTGGACCTCATGATAGCTGTATATTCGTTGGTTTGTCAGTAAACTTATGTAGAAAAATAAGTTATGTATAGAGAGGATGATAAGAGAGGATTTGGTGATGTTGATACAGATGTTGGTGAGAGCTATTCCAGATGTAAGTGCAGAACTCCTGATCTGTGACTTTTCAAATTCCCTGTCTCAGAGTGGGCATGATCCTGACCTGCAGTGTCTCAGAGGGCTTTTCTTTAACTTTTGTAGCTCCTTTTGCTGAACCAGTGCAGAAAGCAGAAGTCTATACTTTGCTGTGTAAGGTGTTTCACCTTGTGCATGCTGTAAGCCTTAGCAAAAGGGCTCTGAGTTTATAAATGATAGATTCTCATGCTCCATTATGGTAAGCCTTTTCATACAGTGCCTTTCTTTTTCTTTTTTTTTTCTTTTACTATACTTTCTTTTTTAAAATCTAAGTCCTTATATTTTGTTGTTCTCTAGAATCATGTTTGTGAATGGCATCGAGTGCACCCTCAGCACGTTTGCAGATGACACCAAGCTGAACGGTGCAGTCAACACATTGGAGGGAAGGGAAGCCATCCAGAGGGACCTGGACAGGCTGGAGAAGTGGGCTCATGAAAACCTAATGAGATTCAATAAGGGCAAGTGCAGGGTGCTGCACTTGGGTCAGGGCAATCCCAGGTACTTACACGAACTGGGTGAAGAGCCCCTTAAGAGCAGCCCTGTGGAGAAGGACTTAGGGGTCCTGGTGGACAAGTAGCTGAACATGAGACAGCAGTGTGCGTTTGCAGCCCAGAAGGCCAACTGTGTTCTGGGCTGCATTAAAAGGAGTGGCCAGCAGGGAGAGGGAGGTGATTGTCCCCCTCTGCTCAGCTCTTGTGAGGCCCCATCTGCAGGACTGCATCCAGGCCTGGGCCCCCCAGCACAGGAAGGACGTGGAGCTCTTGGAGCAGGTGCAGAGGAGGGCCACTAAGATGATCAGAGGGCTGGAGCACCTCTCCTGTGAGAAAAGGTTGAGGGAACTGGGCTTGCTTAGCTTGAAGAGAAGACTGCATTGTGGCCTTCTAGTACTTGAAGGGAGCCTATGAAAGGAAGGAGAACTGTTTACATGGGTGGATAGTGATAGAACAAGGGGGAATGGTTTTAAACTAAGACAGGGAAGGTTTAGGTTGGATATTAGGAATAAGTTTTTCACACAGAGGGTGGTGACGCACTGGAACAGGCTGCCCAAGGAGGCTGTGGATACCCCATCCCTGGAGACGTTCAAGGTCAGGCTGGATGTGGCTCTGGTTGGCAACCCTGCAGATAGCGGGGGAGGTTGAAACTCGATGATCATGGTCCTTTTCAACCCAGGCCATTCTGTAAATTTTTTTGCATTGACTTTTGCTTTCAAGGCAAGATTCCCTCTTAAAATAGGATCTTCTTGAAGGCTGTTGCTGACTTTAAACTTTTCAAGTTTCTGGCAGGTCTTTACATTGGCAAAAGCTTTTTCTTCTTTTGGGTCTGTTTGCATCCATTTACTTGGTCAGTGTCTTCTGGAGAAAAGTAAGTAAATAAAGATAAGATCTTTGTAGTCTTGGTGCACTGGCCTTAATTTGACAAAAAGCAATTTGCAAAATGCCTGTCTTGGCTCACTACAGATTCTTTTTCTAGGACTTAATTATTATGCCCACGGTTTTTACCAAGACAAACAGTGTCTGACCTGATGATATTAAATGAGAGCCTGATTATTGGTATTCTTCTTATTAAAATGGCGAAGAATAGAGTTTGAAATACTGCTTAATAAGGCTATAAAAGTTTTAAAAAATTCTGCCAAGCCGTGGAGTAGTCTGCCATGAAGAAAAACATTGAATTATTTAAGAATGAATTATTTTGAATGCTTTGCACTGAAATGCACGACTTCCAAGTTTGTTTATGTGTTTTTGTTTAAGAGTAACTGTTTTGGCTGTGTAAGAGGTAACTAAAAATAGATTAGTCATACTGCAGCTCTCTAAAAGAAACCCATTAAGCACTGATAGAAAAAAATCCTTGGAGTTGTGAAATATTAATACGTACGCTTTTTTAGAGACAGTGATTTAAACTCCTAATGCAAATTAAATCCAGGCACCAATATCATATTTACAGAACAGAAAAAAATAATTTAAGCATTAATTTGGAAACTCTTGTATTATTCTTAAAGATGGTAAGAGATTCAAAGCATTGGCCAAGTTATTCTAATTTCTCCCTTCCACAACTGACTATTTCTGTAGTCTTTAAGACAGTGTTTATTTGAAATCATCCAAAACTTCTTGAGTCTTTCTGGTACCAGCAGAGTACACTTTCTTGTTAGTAGGAGAGCTGTATCTAAATGTCTGACTACATCTTTCCTGCTAAAGCCTGGCAGGACTGCAGCTTGAAGATCATGTCAAGGGTCATATCACTGGGAACAGAGCAATCTTGATTGGTAGCCTTAGATCTGTCCCTGTCCAGGAGATTTGCAAGTCAGCCAAATGGTATCGTTTGCATACTTTTATAAAGTGCTGGTTCTCTAGATATAATACCTTGATGATAAGTGTTCTTTTGTTGAGGGTAGGAGGGAAAAAGGGAAGGTTCATGTTACAAAACCAAATGCTTTGAAGTGCTTGGGATGGTGTGTACTATGATATTCCCAAAATAGGGAATCGGCATTTTTTCTTTCTCGTCCTATTTAGCTTCCCAATGAAAAGAAATATACTCTGTTCTAGACATCATTTATTTAAGTTGTCCACTTCTTAAAAATATTTTGTAGTTAGGAGTTATTCTAGTCTTAATATAAACATACATGATGTACGAGGCCACACATTACTGCTTTCCCTGTGAAGGAGACTGCTGGCCTTGATTTCTTCTGTTGTGGAAAGTTATATTTATTTATTTATTTGTGTTTGCGTTTTATTTCCAAGGCCTACTTTGAGTTCTTAATCTCAAAGCCTGGGAATCCTGAGAGTACTCCTAACAAAATAATACTAATACCACTAATATATTATAAATTATATATATAATTACATTATTACTAGTAGTATATAGTATATCATCATTATCATTATTATTATTATTATTACTACTACCTCCCAGAAAGGAGTGTGCTTAGTAAGAAAGCATGTCTGTGCTACTCTCCTACTTGCTACTTAGATTATAAAGAATGTAAAACTTTTTTTCTAAAATTAATCTTAGGGTATTTTTAAGAGAAATTGTTGTTTGAAAGTCCTTCTTTTCACCTTTGAGAGCACTGATGTCAAATAAAGAAGATTCATAGGTGTCTGTGTGAGATGGCTCAGGGCTCAAATTCTCATGCTTGAAATATGTATTCCAGAAGGATGATCCTCAGAGATGTTGATCTCTCCAAGAATAACTAACTTTTCTTTTTCTTTTTTATTCTTTCATACTCACTTTGTTAATGTGTCATAACTTTTGGGAAGGAAATAAACACTCTGACTTTTACGGGTGTGCAGAATCGCACCGTGTTTATCAAACACAGATGAGAATGGCTGTAAATGTCTTACTACAACCTCAGCTTTGGCTTTTATGGCCATAGGTGTTGTGGAGGGGTGTGAAAAGGTTTAATTATAGTAAGCTTGGGCTCACTTTCTTCCTTTCTGTCCCATCCCCAAGGACTCCTGGCTGATTGCAGGCCCTGTTTGCCATACTGAAGTTGTAGTATGTTGCTGTTTGCGGGCTAAAGAAGCAGGAGGGCTTCACTGCCTTCAGTTCTTTTTCATGATTTTCACTGCCGCTGAGGCACAAAAACCTACCAAAAAAACATCCACATTTTGCATTCTTCTACCATATAATTTGGTTTGTTAAGTTCTTTATTACTAACTCTTGTCTCTCTTGTTTCACAGGAGATGATACTTTAAAGATATGGGATATTCGACAATTTAAAAAGCCTCTTCATTCAGCTGAAAGGCTGTCTAGCTTTTTTCCAATGTAAGTACTCTGAAGTTATTCCAGTTAGCAGAAACAGTGGTAGTTGAGCTATGGAGGAGAGGCTACTAAATGTGTATTAAGAAATGAGTTGTTCTGAACTCATATGAGAAATGAATTTTTCTCATTTCTCAATAGGTCTGGAACTGTGGAGAAAAAGCCTGCACATAGAGAACTGCACAGTAATGTTCTTGGCTGGTTTAGGACTTAACAACTGCTTTCAAATATCTCCTATTTCTTGTGATAATTTGTAACTAGCTATGCTTATTTTATGCAGTTTTTTAGGCTCATATATCTTATACCTAATTAGATTAGAAACTTTTCAGGAAGAGGCCGGTTCATTACCTTGTGTTTGTGTAATGAGATATATCAAGTGAGCCTCATTCCTATTTGGTCTATGATTAATTAAAAGAAAAAGCTAGATTGAAAAGCAGACATAACATAAAGGTGCATGGTATTAATTCAGGTTATGATGTTAGAAGTGCTGATTACTCTGTTCTTTGGTACTAAAATTGTGTGTTATACTGAATATTGCTAAGTATTGAATTTCATGTTTTTATTGGTATTAGCTGCACTTCTATGCTTGTAGCACAGTCAAATCCAACTGTACTGAAAACTTATACTTTTAGAACAAGTTCTTGGAAAGGAAGATTAGGGACAGGCCAAGCTTGAAGTCACAACCACTCACTATTTTGTAGCATAGAAGAAAAATTAAAAAACATTTTTTAACAACTATATAAGTGAAACTGCTGTGCAGCATTTAAGAATGTATCATCAGTGAAAACAAAGTTCAAGACTGATTTAATTTCTTATTGAATGATGATAACTAGATTTGAAAAGATTATTTTGTTTCTTTTCTACATGGAAAAGTTCACAAGGCTTTTGAGAGGAGTTTTGTTGGGGGGAGGGGTTATGTTTGTTTGTTTGTTTGTTTGTTTGTTTTTTGCCAGTTTTGCGCATCCTGTGCACAGCTGTAATTGTAAATGTGAACTGAGCCCGGTGACTATAGTAATAGATGATAACAGACAGATGATTTCATAAGCTTTGTGTTAAAAGGAGTAACAAATAGGATTATTTGTAAGGAGTGGGATTTATAAATGAATTGCACGGTAATTACTGGCTTGCTCAGTGTGACGGTGTATTTTTTTTTAACAGGACAGATTGCTGTTTCAGCCCGGATGATAAAATACTTGTCACAGGGACCTCTGTTAAGAAAGGCGGTGGCAGTGGGAAGCTTTTCTTCTTTGATCGGGGGACATTTCAGAAGTTGTATGAGATAGAAGTTACTGATGCGGTATTTATTTTAATTTTCTTCTATCCACTATTCAAAATAAGAATGAAGTCTTATTCATTTGATTTTTCCCCATATACAGGTACTAACCTGCTACCACTGCTGTGATTTATTTTTATTCCGTATTTGTGGGAATTATGACCATAAGTAGAGTCCTATTCTCTGTATTATTTCAGTTAAATAAATAAATAGAATCTTGGGACAAGACCTTTGATCAGTAGGAGACCTCTGCTTTGGTGTTACCACTCTATTGCTCAAAGGTTTGTGTGAACTTTTTTGGACCTGTGAAGTAGGTCACGAATTCTGGCTTATACATTTATGCTGTTCATTCCACCATTCATCATGATGAAATTCCACTTTGTGACAAACTCCTGCTTGTCTATGAAACTAGACTTGTGACTTCTGTAGAATGTATTTCAGTCAACAGATGTATTTCCTTGTATAGGAGGAAGAAGCTTAATATCATAGTTGGAAAAAGTCCTCAGCAGTGTAAATAAGTAGGCCTATTAAAAACAATCAGGAGTGCAAGACATTCAAACAGAATTGTTGTTGCATTCCAATTAATTGTTGTGGTCTGTCAACTGGCCACATCTTTCTTGTGCTGTACTGTTTCAGGATATTGTTCTCTCCTTTGCTTTTCTTAACTCACTTCTTCAGCACAGTAGTATTTTTTAGTACAGCAAAACTGCTTGTGCTGGAATTCATTAAACAGAATTTAAATTTATATTTACTTTTCAAATCTAATTTTCTCCTCTGAATTCCTTCTAAAGTAAAATCTGCTAATGGATGAATGTATTAAATCCATCATTTCTGTGGCAGCAGTCTTGCAAATGTAACAGTACAGAAGTCACGTTAAAGCAGAAAGAACATGGTTTTCTGGAGAGGAAAAAGACTTTTTTATTTTAAACAGAAACATTCTAGATACAGGTTTTATATACACAGCAATTTTCATTTAGTACTAAAGTATTCCTCCAAAGTTAACATAAACTAGTTTTTAAATCTTCCCCCTGTGGAACATACTGATCCTCAACTTGTTCAGATTTCTGTTGAATGTTGTTTTTTTCTGATACTAATATCATAACCAAGTGTTCATAACCATTTTCTGGGACAAAATGTGAATGCCTCAGTACTCCCTCTGAAACTCCCGACAGATCAAAGGAAACAAACTATGTAAGATAACAGTGTGGGAGGTAGGTTCTTATGGGAGCTGTTATTTTCTGGGGCACAAAAACCAAAATGACTTAGCAATTCCATTCACAGTGATGGCAGCTTCATTTGCTGGTGAAGAAGTTGGTAACGGAGGACAGAAACTTCCACTGGGATTTAAGATTTCAAGAATGAGAAGCTACCTAATTTGATTTCAGAAGGGATGTAATTGTCATTGAATAACTTTGTTTTACAGAAAAACTGTTCTTCAATTCTTTGAAATAGAAGGTCTGCTCACTTTCTCAGGTAGATAATACAACAAGGGGCTCCAAAAGAGATTGCTGACTTTTCTCAGGATCTGGAGATACAGTTCTGTTTGCTTAAAAACGTGGGAGGAACAAGAGAGTTGAGAACTAGCAGTAGGAAGTTGTTGGAAAAACAAAATTAGGCGCCCATTTCTGACTTCAGTAGGGCCACTCAGACAGTAAAAATTTAAGTATGTGTACAAATCTCAGCAGGTTCACAGTTTTTGTATTGTAAGTTTCTATAGGTGTTTATATTTATATAGTACTTTTTAAAACAGTAGTAAATTATTTTTGCCTATGGAGTTTTAGTGCTGCTCTTTTTCTTCATCTGTACTTATAAAATTTAAGTGTCATTTTCCTACTTTGAATGTAAAGGATCAAATGAAAATAATGGAAATAATAGATGAAGAATTCATTCTCGTAAATGCTGATTTTACGATGTAGTTCTCAGTGAGCCAGCACTAACACAACCTCTGCAATCACTGTCCAACTTCCAACTTCAACTCTACATGTGTAAGAAAAACACAGTTAAACATTTTGACTTGAGTCTCAAAGAAGAAAAATTACTATAAGTAGTGTTATAAAATTAAAGCAGTATATTTTTTTCAAAATTTTTCAATTTTTCAATATTTTTTATATCCTTTGACTTTTTCTACAATTTTTGCTTTTCCTTCTCAAATTGCAGTGTTAGATGAATTACAAATGAGTAAAGGCATGCTATAAGCAAACAAAGTTTAAAGATGCAGACTTTTGTGTTTTATAAGCTGCACATGCCATTTATTGAAAGGATCCATCAAGTCTGTATATATAAATTGATGAATTGATAAAATTAGTATCTATAAATTGATAGGTTTGTATCTTGTGTGTAGGTTATCAAAACTTTTTTTCAGCAGCTTAATAGTTAATGACTGTGTTTGTTTTGACATATTTCTTGGTTGCCATGTTCTCCTTATACACTTCCAAAAATGCAGGTACAACAGTTAGTGATACTAAGGATAAATATATACTGTTGCCTGAGACTTTTGAACTAAATATCAAACATCTTTATCTTTAATATGTTATATATTGCTTAGATATGTAATTGCAGTATTTTTTGTTTGGTTGTTTTTTTTTAGTCTTTACGTATATGAAGTTGCATTATGCCATTACGTGTGGGAAAAGAGCACAAGTACACCAGTAACTGTCTCTACCAAGAGCTCACTTTTCATGAAAGTGACTTCAAATGGAGTTACTTCAAATTGCTGAAGAAGGGCATCGTTAGTCATTTATTTCAAGTATTCAATGAAAATTATAAGACTTTTGACAACAATTGTTTGCCAGTTCACTGATAGAATGGATATAAATCAGAGTAACAAAAAACACACTGCAAAGAGAAAACATGAACAGTTAACATGTAACTTTTTTTATTTGTTTCACAAAGCATTTTTTTAAATAAGTCTTCAGTAATCTTGGAAAATGGAAAACAGTTAAGAACGGTAAACATTATCTTAAACCTCCGTGGTAAATAGCCAGTGCAATTGGCCTGTGAATGAACCTAGGAGGTAATGGGAAAATATTTAATGGGAATGTTTGACCAAAGCTGTGTGTGACATTCCTTTCCATCATACCACACAAACCTTTTTTTCACCTTTTCTTTCAAGTTTTCATGGGAAAAACCATTACTGCTTCAGAGCTGCTGGAGCGAAACCTTGTTATTTTACTAATGGACTAATGGTCTGATTAGACTCTTCTGTTGTGGCTGGGAATAGAATATTAATTAAATCTCTATTTCATGCATTAGGATTGGTGGTTTTTTGGTCACCATTTGCAGCTAAACTAACTACTACATTGTCCAAATACTGAATGTTGTCCCACAACATGAGCACTGGGGACTTCTCTAGAACTCAGGTTTCTCAGAGAAATAGCAGTGCTTCTTGAAGAAAAACTAAGTACTGATAGATAAGTGTCAGCTGTGGTGCAGACCATGAATTTTGTCTCTGGCCGGTAGCAGTATGCCTGCATAATTTGTGCAGAAGGCAGGTACACAGTGTTGTTTTTCTTGACTGTCCTCTTCTGGCACCAGTGATCTGTGACTTGGAGCGATCTGGACACGGACAGGAATTCTGTGGTTAACAGCTTTCAGTAGAGTTCTCTCAGAGTTCATCAGGGAGTGAAACAACCATGTTACAGGATAATGGCAGGTTTGTTTACTTGCTGCTGATTAAATCAAAACTCTGGGGTCAGAAGTGCTTCTGATGCTCTCTTCATAGTACCTCACCCTTACTCTGGTTCAGTCTCTACTAAAGTGCTTGGAAATGGTGAGGGTTTTGGAGAGTAACCATAGTTGAATATGTTAAACTATAAAGAATTTATTTCTTACCTTTTGTTAATGAATTTGAAAAGAAATCTTTGTCCTGCTATGAACAAAAAACAAGTCTTCATCCTCCTATGCACATGCTACTTTTTTGTAGATTTTCTGTCACGGTTTACATTATTGTGATACAATAGTCAGAGAGCAGTTCTTTTGCCTTCACCTCAAATAGCCACAAAGAAAACATTTATATAAAAGAATTTATTGGTTAATAGTAAATAAGGTGTCATCTTTCAGGATCTGTGTAATGGACTCTTTTGGAATGGAAGGGAGGTTTCATTGTCAGGCACAAATCAAGGAGGATTTATTCCTAATTCTTGGGTCAATTATGCAAGTATGAGATCTTCATGAGAATTAGTTATAAATACCTACTGTATGGGAAACAGTGTTGGCTACACATTTCCCCCGTGTTATGTTCATTTAATATAGCTGTGAACACTCAAATCCCTCTCACATGTCTTTCATTTATTTATCTGATTCAAGCATATTGACCAGTAATTATTCTTATTAGAGACAAGATTGATTTTGGCAGCAGTAGAGCAGTCTTTTTCCCCATACAGAAAGGAGATGAAGTGCACTCAATTAGTGACAGGGAAGAATAGGCACAAAAAAAATATGTTGTACAATTATAGAAATTACTATTTTTAAATGAAAATGTGAGTAATTCAGTAAAGATGCTGAGGTTACGTATACTAGAATGAGATGTGCAAGCTTTTAAAATATCCGTTGGGTTTTTGTAGATAAGCAGCAGTCCAAAATCATATATTTATGCTTGTTTGGGGAATCATATTTCTGTTAGGAGAATTCTTCAATATTTTCTTAGTTTTTCAAAATAAGTGGAAGTTAAATTATTAAATACTTCTGAAAATCTCTCTAAGGGATGTTTCAGGAAAGTATTCTGAGGCAAGCTATAAATAAACCTTCACTTTAAATTAAAGAATGAAAAGGAAAGAAAGAAAAAGAAATATGAAACTTCCAGCACTTTTATGCGGAGTTGATATAGGATTGCAGTATTCCTTTCATTGACCTCAAACGATATCATTTACTGCTTATAAGGCACTGTTGTATGTTAAAGGGCTTTTCCACTGCGGCCCAGTTGATGAAGATTTAAGGCTTTTTAATAAAAGGAAAATAAATTATTTTAACTTAGGGGAGATATCAGCATGGTATGTCTTGTTTTTTTAACTTATTTCTTCTGTTTGGAGGGAGGATATAAATTTCACAATAAAGAGGTAAATGCGATATTTAAGGTCTGGTTAATTTTTGTGATAATTAAAGTAAAAACTATCTATTATAAGGTACGAATAATGGGAAGGTGATTTCTTTTTTAATGAGGTAGCTTGTCAATTTTTATTCTCTGCTTTCATATATGTAAAGACAGTGTAGTCCTTCCCGCCTATATCCTGCAGCAGCATTTACTTTATTTTAGGGGAGCTGTCACGAGAGATTTGGGGTGTATGAGAAAGATAAACTACACAGCTTTCCTCACTGTAACAGTGGGGGTTGTGCATGAGAGCTGTCTGCCTTAGTTTTGCAATGTACTGTTCTGAAAATGTGACTGTAATTCTCACAGAGCAGGTGTTTGAAAAGGTTTGGCCATGCAATTACAAGAAAAACAGTTTACATCCCTGATTTTGTCTCTTTCTCTGTTCATGAATAATCTAAGCAATAATCATTGCTTAGTGATTAATTTCACTCCTAAGAATGTTTCATAGATGTGCATTGAAAGATGCATGATACAACATTGATATCCATGTGTTTTGCATTGGGATCCTGTTTTAAATTATTGGCCTCTGAAAATGCTATTTGGACTTTTCAGGTTTCTACATAGAAAATAGTAAATTTTATCCATTTCTGATCCCTTTTCTATTGAATGTTTCCACACGTTTTCTCAGTCATGTTTCATAAGGGAAGAACATTGGTATTGTTTCCTCTACTACTATATTCACATGAGTATTTTAAATCTAATGATAGCAGGTCACTGCATTTTAGATATTCCCTAACTTCCCACCTTATTTATTATACTTGGCTCTTCTCCTTGAGTAAGCTCCAGTGGAATCTCAAATATGAAGATTTTTGCAATTGTGGCTTAAAGCATATTTTTAATACAATATTAAAATTTTCTTATTGTGTGAGCAGCCTTTTTTTTTCAAAGTCTGCATAGTTTCAATGTATAGGTACCATCCTTTGCTCAAAAGAAGAAAGGTGGAAGTGAACTGATAGCATTCTTTGTCCATCTTTGCTGACATCTGGAAATGGCTTAGTAGTCAATGTTATTTATTTCTTTATTTAGTTAGTTGAAAATGTGGCAGTTTTATAAAAGTTATTAAGTCTTAACGTTTTTTCCATCCTCTGGTCTGTGAGTGCAGCCAGAAGGCACACCAGCCTTTCCCAGGCAGAACAGCATGGCAAACCACGAGTTGTAGGACACTCGCAAAATGAGATTACAAACTGAGCGGTGGGAATTAATATCTCAGACCACCGTTATCTCTCTATGGCTCTTAAGAACAATTTTTGTTGTTCTTAGAGGGAAGGAGACAGCTGTTGCAGCTGATGTTTCGTGCACACCTTCTGCAGTGACATCAAGGCGATTATAGAAGGAAAAGGAAAGTTGTCACTTCATGACTGGCTTCTGTCAGTTGTGGTATTAAACCACTGTTACTAATGATCCTTGATTATTATGTAGAAATAATGGTATTTCTGCAAGTGAGATTCCGATTAAAATGTTGAGTTTGATTTTTTTTTTTAATTTACATTAAATTCCAGTTGTGTAGAATTGGAGAGAAAACATGTTCTTGTAGACTTGGTGACAAATGCACTGAAACAGGCCCGTAAAGGCCTGTTCCTGAACTTGGTAGAATATGAGAGGGAGGAAGTAAATGCTCCCTTTTGAATCTTTCAGATCTTGAAGACAGGCAGGAATTATTCTGCTGCTTTAAAGTTATAATGCTAATGGGCCTATCCTGCAGCCCAGCATCTTTTTATTTATTATATTCTGAGACCTATCTCTCTCTCTCTTCATTACCATATATGTTCTTTCTAAAATATATTTCATAACCACTTAAACAGAGCTTTTCAGTCCATGAAAATGGTGGGTGACTTATACATGTCTGCGAAGATTTGTATGAATACAGTAGGATGGATTCATACCTTCACTATAAAATGGAAGAACTTGAAAGTCACTGAATTAATGTCTTCCCTAAATGCAGACTCAGTTTAAAGTTGGTAGACAGTCAAAGAGGAATGGGGGAACAATTGTTGAAGTATTCTGTGTTAGTGGAAGACTGTCTTTAGCTGTTAGCACCCAAACATTTTAATGTTTGAAATAATTTGAAATGTAGTCATTATTGTTTCTTAAAAAAAAAAAACCAACAACAACAATAAGAAGAAGCCAGTAAGGCTTATTACATAATACTATGTATGTCTTAAACTCCACCATGTTTAAAAGATATTGCACTGCACAGACAGTTCTTCGTCAGAAATATATAACTCTTTTTGACAGGGTTAAAGAAAATAGATCTTCTAAGTGAACTAGTTGCCCGCATTTGCAAACTGGACTTATTTTCTTCATCAGTGTTAGAACTTGTAAAAATACAGTTAAAATAAATGTAAATGGTCACTCATAAAAGCCCAGTTTGTCTGCTGTTATAGTGTCTTACACTTATGGAGTCCATGAGCACAGTCGAATGTCATTTTACATGTTCAGTATCTACCCTGCTGACATGCCTCTTATCTGACTGTCTGGACAGCCAAGTGCAGCAAATCTGAACAGCACTGTTCAAACAAGACCTGTCACATACTGTCATGGCCACTGAAGCAGAGCTTGCATGTAATAAAGAAATTTTGTTAAAGTTTTTATTTTCCTAACTGAAAATATTTTCTTAGAGCAGCACCTCTTAATATCATTATCGTATCGCTTCAAAACAGATTCTGCAGGAATTATTTAATAGGTTACAAGTTTGGACAGGGAGAAGAGGCAAGAGGGAACTGCGTTTCTGTTTTACCCTCATTCAGTTTTTAAGCACCCACAGAGCTAGAATTGAACTTTCAAATTAAGACTCTGAAGATTTGTTGGAAAGTTTTAGAAGTTTGTGTCTGCTGTATCATTCTGTACAGGGAATATTTAATTTGGCTTCCAGAATCCTTTATCCTTGAACTGGGGAGTTTTATGTAAGTAGCACAACATACTGTAACACAGATTCTCATTGTGTTGCTCCATTTAGTTTTCTGTTTTTCTTACATAGTTATTTTGGCCCTCGTAGACTACAGGGGATTCACCTGACCAAATATAGATGTCTACAGCTGATCCAGTCACCCTCAGCTCCCTTTCTAATAAGCAGAGAAAATAAACACATCCAGACGGTGATTTATCTCATACTAAAATAGATACCTAAAATAGGTTAGATGAAGGCCACTGTAAAATGCTGATTTATCTGCATTAACTGTAAAGTGAGGTGGTAGGGGCACAGACATTTACAGTAGACCTGTAAAGTTGTAGATATCTGAAGTTTAGTGAGATAAGTCCCACTTAAAATCTTCCCTTCCCGCTGTTAGTGTTGATTTTTTCTTACTAAACTTTTCACCTCACTTGTTCTGATCTTCTCAATTGCAAAGTTAGACAGTAGGTTACTTCTGCATTCATTTGTATTGATTTAAGGATTTATGACTTTAGGCAGTATGTATTGAGAAAACCCTGCCACTCTATGAAAGAACTGTGCTAGATGAGATTCAAATGTAAGCTCTCCTAATAGTGTCTGATCTCCAAACATAACTTTCAAGACATCAGCATCTTCACCTTATGATTATAAAACATTATATATCTTTGAAGCCACTTGTTTTCTTGATCAGTGAAAATGCCATCAAACCTACAGTACATTCTTACTTCAACTGCTGAAATGTGTGAAAGTCTAGAATTAGCATGTTCTCTTTCCTGTTTCACAATTAATCTCTAATTGACAGTATCTTTTTTCCCAGTGGTAAATTGCCAGCACATGGCAAATAGCGTGTGAGGAGATCATTTTTGCTTTCTTCAGCTTATAAGTGGGATGTTGACTGCACACTCACCACAGAGATAGTACAAGTATCAGCTGTATGTTAGCATCATTCAGCAAAGATTTCTGCCCTCTGGGTATAGATTCTATTGTGAAAATAAATGCATCTTCTCCACTTATCAGACTTGTTTGTACTTTCATTCAGACAGTTTTCTTTTAGCTAATAGCCATGAAAGCAGACAGTAAACTTAGCCTAAAAGTGTGATAGCTGCAATTTTTATGGTGCTGCCATAGAGGAATGAAAGACTGTATCTGAAGTGAGGAGAAAGAAAAATTGAAAAGGTTTATTCCAATATTGCATTACTATTGTAGAAGCATTTTTTTCTTCCTCTGCCCTGCTTGGCTGAAGAAACCATACCAGTGAACCTAGGTAAGCTGGTACATTATTTTGGATTATCATGAAATGCACTTCACATGAAATGTTCAGTTTCAAAGACAAACGTGTGGTATTTAACCTTAAAACTTAACTGTCTTTAGGGAAAAGGGGTTGATTCCAAAGAAAACAGTTCCTGACTGACAGGCGGTAAGGCCTCCTTATGGAGGAAAAAGAAATTAAAATATCATTGTAAAATATGACCCCTTCTGAATTTACTTTTAATTTTGCAGTAGCAAGGGAAGAATATAGCTCCTCTGAGCTGAGTGCTGCAGAAGTGTATAATGATTCCTATTTATGCCAAAAATAGGTCCTTGGAATGTTTTGGAAAATGATGAAACTTGATACCATGCCAGTCTTGCAACAAATGATGACCTCTGTACTCCAGTTATCAGTGCACGCACAGGCACACAAATGGTGTCTGTTTAATAAAATTCTGCGAGTAGCAAAAGATTGCCGAATATCTTGGTGTTTCTTTGCATATTTCTTTACAGTTAAATTTTGTTATATGCTGGTTAAACTTTCAACTGAAATGTGAAAAATTAAGAAGTCCATACTTTGTGCAGTGTCAACTCACAGACATGTCAGATGTTGGTAAGAGGAATGAAAGAAGACAGCGATGGAGGGAAACGTTAATTTTCTCTGGCTATCTTGCAGGAGAGTGAAGGAGGATAGAGATGAATAGTACCTTCTACAGACAATCTTTGTACATGCTGTCCTTATTCTATTGTGTAACAGGCAACCTTAGGTTTTCATAGGTTCAAACCATATTAGTGGGATTAAGTGACTGCCTGCACTCTTGAATGTGGCAGAAAAATATTTGCAGGTGTTAGAATGAATGTTCCTGTAAAGGCCATGCATACTCTGTAATAGTGGGAACTAGTAAGTCTTGCTGGATTTGCTTTTTTGTTTCGTGATATGCTTTGTGTATATGTATGTTTTCCATAGTTCCTTTTGCTTTACAATAGGAAGTTGAGGTATATATTAAATACTTCAGGACAACAGAAAATGTGGCATGAATCTTTTGTTCTGTCAGTTCTGTACACTGAAAAACTGCTTGTAATCAGACAAGAGCCGGGACTACTGGGATGGGGCTGTGTAGCTGGGGAGAAGTGAGACTGACCTGTTAACACCTGGCTTGACAGTCTCATGAAACCTTGCCCTCATGTTGATGACCAGCCTGGTAAGCCTTGCTCCAGCTGTGTCTGACTTGAATGCCTCCAGCCAATTGCTTCACTTTCCTGTTTGTCCAGAGGACAGAAGGAGTGTCAGCATAGACTGCTTCCACTCTGGTTTGGATGGCTGCAGGAGCAGGAAACCCTAGTCTCCAGAGGAGGCTAAGCTAGAAGGCTTTTTCAGACCTTCACTAAGGAGAAATACCATGGCCTCTTTCTGGCAGCTGAGGCTGCAGGGAAGCTTCTGTTACTGAGTGGACAGGGGAACTGTCAAGGAGCTAATGCAGGAACAGTAGGCCACAGCAGATGTTGGGAGATCTCTGAATCGCAGAAAAGAGTAGGCAGTGCTCACTCCATCCTGGATCTGTTCTATCCATGCTGTAAAACTGAATGTTTTTACTTGAAGTGTGGGCCAGGAGCTGAATTTTGTCATCACTGCTGCGATCTTGAACTGTCTTTATAACCAAAGATCCAGGAGAATTCTTTTAGTCCTTGACATCAGTCTGCAGTTTTATGACCTTACCAGCCTCGTGGTTTCATCGTAGTGGTAAATTTTCCATTCCTATGCAACAAATCATTTTAATCTTTTCTTGCTGACCTTGTAAAATGCCCTCTCTGCATTGTTTACCCCTGTAGGGGTGTTAGCCCAAGTGTTCTGGACAGTTTCAGTTGAGGTAATTAGCTCTTGCTTGCTGAGAAATCTGTTTCAGTTATTCTTCACTTTGCCTATTAAACACAGGAGTCTATTTCTAGGCCAGAATAAATGTTCCATTCTGTGTTACAAATAATTCTGTTTCAGGTTTCAGCACTGAATTTAGAGGCCAGTTCTGTCAAAGCACAGGGACATGCGTAGTACCAGCAAAGCCATTTGAATAGCTGCCTACTGAACTAGCCCTAATGGAAAATAACCTAACAGAAATATTACGGGATGTAGTTTACTGTTGACCTGCACCAGCAGCTCTGTTTGTGCAATACAAAGAGAAGCACACAGGTGAAAACAGACTGTTAGAGATGAGACTATTTATGAGCCCCACATGAGCTGGGACTGCAGTTGTTTCAGAAGAAATGCAGATGGAATGGCAAACTAGGGAGAAAGCACCTTTGCCTGCCACTTCTGCCCTTATGAGTTTTATGGTTAAAGATTACCACATACTATTAAGCTCCTACATTATTACAGGTAAATTTTCTATCGCTGGTGCTAATTTTCAAACAACATGAAATTTGAAGCTTGACTTTAAAATGAAGTTGAAAGTATTGCTGAGACAATTCATTTTTTCTACTTAACGGAATGATATAGCTGCTTTAAAAAGTTAAACAACTAGTTTCAAGGACTAGCTAGGTATGGCTAGTTTTAGGCTGTTGTTTAAGAAAGTAAATGTGTGGATCCCAAATGGAAAAAAAATATATCATTAAAATTCCATAGATTTTTTGAAATTCTTTTCAGTCAGTCATTATTACAAGTTAATCTGTTATCTGAAAATAATGACAAAGGCCTCCTCTCAATAACACCCACTGAACCTGTCCTAAATTCTTTCTCAGTGTTCTGTTCACATTTTTAATATTCTCCGTGCCTAACTTCATAGCATTTTCTTTACAGTCTTTTTCCAGTATTTCCCAATGCAGACTTCTGAACTTACGTATGCAGTAGATATTGTCAAAGTCTTTTTGGATTGATTTCATTTGAAGATCTCTATATTTTGACTACAGTAGAACTACCAAACAGATTTTGAATCATTGCTACTAATTGTATTTTGCAAGTGATGTATATATAAGTGCTGTATTTTAAGATGGATCAGTCTTATGATTAAACAGCTGGACAGCTCAGTCTGTGGTTAGAATCACTTTGAGGACTTTTATGTCAGACTTGCAGGACTTTATGTTTCAAAGATACGCTGTCCAATACCTTCAGGCTTTACATAAATCTCTTTGTTCAGATGTTGATGATGTTTGCATAACGATACATTCTGTGTTGTCCTATATTTGTTATAGTAAGACAGTATCTTTCATTTGCAGAGTTGAGAGATGATCTCACATTTTATGGTTTTTGGAACCTGCATAGCTTTGTCCTCTTTCAAGCTTTAAGTATTTTAGGAAACAGGTTAAGTCTTTTAGTGTTGAATCTGTAATTTAACATAGTTAATTGAAACTTTTATTGTATTTCCTGAGTTTTGAAACTGGCATCCACTGAATTTTTATAAAATTGGTACTAGTAATTAGTAGTCTTTTGTTCTAGTTTTTCATAAAGCACTGTCAGGCAGCTTAAATCTGTGCTCCTGTTTTATTTCTCTGAAGAAGCATGAATGAAGCCAGGTTGGTAAATACAGTGAGAGCTTGCTTGTAAACTGCTGAAGTCATTACTTCTGTCTTGAGCTCTTTTTTAAGGAGAGGCAATTAAAACTATAGTACTACCTTGTTCATTTTGGTATCCATTGTGTGACACAACTTTAAAATGAAACAAACTATTCTTAAAAAGTCATTGCTTAAATTAAAATAAGGATTCAAGATAGATTCTCTTTCCATCTCAGACAAGCAGAAACTGGCAAGAATCTGCTGGGTATTTGTACCAGGTAAAAAAGCATGACAAGCAGGTAGAGGAAGGCAGCTACTGCCCTCTGCTCAGTTCTGGTAAGGCACATTGTAGTGGTGAGTCTTGTTCTGAGCTCCCTAGTACAACAGAGATACAAATACCTTACAGTGAGTTCAGCAAATGATTGCAAAGATTATTAGAAGCTTGCAGTATCTGATATAAACAGAAAGGCTGAGAGAGATAGAATTGTCCATTCTGAAGAAGAGGACGTGAAGAGAATCTTATTCATAAGTACTTGATGGGGAAAATGAAGTAGATAGTTTTCAGTGGTGCCCAATGATGGGACAAGAGGCAATAGGCACAAAATGAATTAGAAGAAATTCCACTTAAGCATAAGAAAATGTGTATTTTTGTTGTCATGGAGATGGTCAAGATAACAAATTGCCCAGAGAGGTTATGGGATCTCCATCCTGAAATATGTATAGTTGAACTGGATAATGTCCATCGCTACCTATTGCAGCTGAGCGTGCTCAGAGTAGGGAAGTTAAATTAGGTTATCTCCAGAGGTCCTTCAGCATTGTCAGCTATTCTCTGGTTCCTGTAGGGGTGTGTGTGCATGTACAGGTCAGGCCAAGGAAACACTTGTTTTCATAGTATGAGCACAGTTATTTGCCCACAGAGCTGGAACCTTCTTTGGCCTGAAATTTGATTATTTGCATTTCCAGTGGTAAAGAAGTCTACCCAATTCTTCTGCGTAAACATAGTGAGAAAGTTAAACATATTGATGGAGAAATGCTATGTTTAGGAATCAATTATTTATGCACAGTGAAGATTCTCCCTTGCCCCTTCCTCTCAGTGTTAAAACCTGGCCTACAAAGATCCCTTTGATGTATAATTGTTCAGAGTTTTTACTTCTGCAGGATTATGTGATTGGGAAAGATTATTAGGATTCGGTTTAGGAATTCAGTATTTTATTCTTCTTGAAGTATTGCCAGTTCCTAAAATAATCTGAAAATCTGTGTAAGTAGTTTTCATTATTTCTAATAAAGTAGGTTTATATGCCAGTGGCTTAATAAAATTACTTGCATGTTCAGAGCTCAGATATTTGTTTAGTTTTTAACAAATTATATTCTGGAGACGTTTTACAGTTTCAGGAGATTTATAGTGCTGCATTTTATGGCATTTTCTTCTGCCTGGTCTGGAGCACGTGCCTTGCTGATTTTAAGTGTGCTGTGGATGTTTGACAAGTTAGAAAGTTAGCAATCCCCATCAGCGCTTAGCCACACTGTCTCAGGCTTTGTTTTCGTTGGCTGATTTCCAGTACCATGCTATAAAATACATTTACTTGACAGAAGAAAGTGGAGAACCACATTAACTACAAAGTTTTAAAAGGCTGGCTAAACACATGCAATAAATATTAATAAAAGAAAAGGCCACCCACCTTTGACCTTCAAAACTTGTTATTAGCTTTGTATGTTTTAGAATTACCGTAACATTTTGAGTAATAGCATTACATAACAGTATGAAAGAATCTCTTACTTAAATAAAGCAACTTATTAAGAACTCTGTATTGATTATTTTGCTATCTTGTTGCAAGGATTATGGAGATACTGCATTGCCAGAATCTTACTTTATATTTCAGAGTTATCTGTATAAAACATTGTTGCTCTTTAGTTGCTCAAAATAGATGAGCCAGGTTTATTTGTACTCTTAAGTAAGTGGGAAGGCATAGCATTGTATGTGTTTGTATTCATTGGGTAGGATATTTTGTAGAGCAACTGTTGTAAAGAATGATCAAGCAAACTCATCTCCCTCAACTTTTTTTTCTTTTGCACAAGAGCAGCAAGCAGAAAAACAGTTTTTAAAAAGTCATCTTTCAACTTATAGTAGAGTGAAGATCTAATTCATGTTGGCTGAATGGGCTTCACATTTTCATTTGAGTATTTTTTGTTAAATGCCTTGTAACATTCAGAAAAAGGGAGTGGAGGGATGTGGACCAAACTAGACATAGGAAGGAATATGAAATATCAAGAGCAATTTATCATTCATAAGAGATTCAAAAGAGCTGCTACATAACCATTGTCTTCTAGATTGTTTATCCCCTCCCAAGATAAAGGGTTGTATTTTACTTGCACTCCTAATTACGTTTTAGCTTTGTGTTATTTCTCTGCGTAGTACATTAGTGGTTCCCATTTTTTTGAATTGCATGTGCTGTATTATCACAGAATCACAGGGGTTGGAAGAGACCTCAAGAGATCACTGAGTGCAAACCCTTGCTAAAGCAGGTACCCTGCAATTGGTCTCTCAGGTGGGGATCCAGATGAGTTTTGAGTCTTGACCTGCTAGCCATGATGTTTTTAGTGCACCCCAGGATTATGTAAAAGTAAAATTAAAAAAAAAAAAAAAAATGTAGGTACTTTAATGATAAATGGATGCAAGTTGTTGAATACTGAATTACTAACTCATTTTGAGAAGTCTTTTTTTTTTTTTTTAATTTGTAAAAGATGGCATGGAACTCCCCTGCAGTGAATATGTTGATGCATACTGCTAGCTTTGGATGCATTTATTACATGGCTGAAAAAATATCATGAAGACATCAGTGTTGAACAGTATCTCTTTCAGCTCTCACTATCTCTTGAAAATAGTTAATGTGTTGGGTTCTTTTTCTCTTCCAATTAGATGCACATGCAGTTTTTGTTAGTGTTAAGCTGTTTTGTGAATTGTCACCACTTAAGTTAGGCTGGTTTTGCAGTGTTGGTTTTGTGTGTTGATTGAGTATAGTGATCAGTCACATGGAGAACCGTGCAGTATTTATAAAGCAACAGTACTTTTAATATCTGAAAATGAGTCTCTGTGCAGATGAGAAGGATGACGGATCTGTGAGACATAGGCTTCAAATATCAAGTTTTTCTGGATATTCTAGAAGAAAAAAGAATCAAAAATGAAAATCAGCCGCTGTAGCGCCTGCCGTCAGTGAGTGAGAGGTCACACTGTATGAGAAAGCTTTGGTGTGAGAAGGGGGGAAAAACACATAAAGTAAAGAAGAGGGTAGAAGAATTAAGAATTATGCATTATTAAAGAATTATTAAAGAAAAATGCAAGTGTCGTGACAGCCTACACTGCTATATCTGAAGCACTTCATTGTTCTCTTTTAGATCCCTCTTCAATTTCTTATTTCCATTATGCCCACAAAGATTGTAGAGCAGTAAGCCTGTGGAAACCACTGGTTTTCTCATTGCCACTCATTTGTACTTCCTTCCAGCCTACATCCATACGTTGTCACTCCTTTTGCATTGTGTTCAACTCTGGAGAAGAGCTTTTATTTACTCATGTTTTCAAGTTTGTTTTTACTACAGTATAGGATCAGCTATTTGACGATATGAGTATTAATGCTAAAATCTAAGTGAATGGCTAACTAACAATTAATATGTTGCTTTATTTCAGAGTGTCGTGCGTTGCCTTTGGCATCCAAAGCTGAACCAGATCATGGTTGGTACAGGCAACGGACTGGCTAAAGTATACTATGATCCTGTCAAAAGCCAGAGGTATGTAGTAGTAATAAACAGTTGAGAACTCTTTTTTTCCCTCAGATTTAGCCTGATTCTATGATTATTTTAAGAGATGAGAAAAAAATATTTAGTAGTGTTTGTTTTGCAGTGTTTTAGTTATTTAGTTACAGTAAAGAAGAAAAAAGAAAAAAAAAACAATTTGTGTTTCAAAAGCTGTCCATTTTCCTCCAGAGTCGTAATGATGGTGACAGTTCTATCTGAATTTACAAGCATGTGGATTTTGAAATGGTGTGAAATCTGCTTTAAGAACAACCTGGCTTTCATTTCACAGAATCATAGAACCATCAAGATTGGAAAAGACCTCTAAAATCATCAGGTCTAACCATCAGCTCATCACCACCATGTTGATTAAACCACATTCCTAAGTGTCACATCTCCAAGTTTCTTGAACAGCTCCAGGGATGGTGACTCCACCACTTCCCTGGGCAACCTGTTCTAATGCAGTACCATTCTTTCAGAGGAGAATTTTTTCCTGCTATCCAACCTGAAATTCCCCTGGTGCAATTTGAGACCATTACCTCAAGTTGAGCAGTTGAAGGCTGCCGTTATGGTGTTATTGAAAGGCTACTTACTGTGTTTAGTCTTCTTTTTAATGTCATATTTCATTTTATTTTTACAATAACGTCGTTCAGAGGTATGAGCTTAAACTTCAGAGTATGTGAAGTAGTGGTAGAAGGCCTAATTTGAAACCTCATCTCCACCACCCCCTCCTGTCACATGTGGATTTTGCCTGCATCTAATGAAAGGTGGTAGTGATTAATCAGAAGGTGATTTGTCAGTCTAGAATGAATAGGAGAGGATTTAACTAGTCTATAAATACTTCAGCAATTACCTTGCTTTTACCATCTGGATTGGCTGGAGAACTTCCTTCCTTATCAGCAGGGGAAAAATGTGTGTTTCATATATTCTGAGTGGTATGACTATTATTACAGTAAAAAGTTTAGTTCCCTTATATGCCCTCATCTTTGTTTCACTAGCATGCAGAAACATTTTCTGTTGCAGTTCAAAATTCCAAGATACTTACAATGACCTGGACATTTGAATATGAAGTTAAATTCTTGTATATAAGATTGGCAGAAAGAAGTGTTATTTTTCTGTTTCCTATCAGTTTAAAGGAGAGAAGGAAATTACCTCATCGTTGTTTGGACTTCTCTACAATGTTTGTCTCAGATGTAGCCCCAAGTCTCTTGCACACAGACTACAAAAATCTTAGCTCAATTTTGTACCCTTTTCATTTCTGGTAGATAACAGTAATAAGGAAAGTACCACCAGCTTAAATTAGTCTTGTTGCAATCAGACTTGTGCAGTTTTTCCCACTATAGTGGTACAAACACTTCTAATTAGATAACTACTACCTGTGAAACCTAGGAAACATACAAGGAACAAGCCATTGTCTATGTTTGGAAAGGGGCACTTTCTGTGTGCATTCTACAAGTAGTGTGGACAGATGACTTGTGATAGGAGACTTCTGTCCTTACTTCCACATGTCATGTAAACTGATCTGAAACAGAAACTACATCTTTTTATCACCCTTCACATCTGCATGGACGTACCAAGATATACACAGTCATGAATATTCAAAGTTCCATATGAGTTAGTGGAGAATATGTCTTGAATAAAAAATGGTTTCTGTTTGACATAAACTGACTAACTGTGCTGCTCTGTTTTCTTCCAGGGGAGCAAAATTATGTGTGGTCAAAACAAAAAGGAAAGAGAAACAAGCAGAGACTCTTACACAGGATTACATTATAACACGTAAGGAATTTAAACATCTTTTTATCTGAACATTCTTAACTCTTTCTTAGGTGTCATTTTATTTGCAGATGATTTAGTTTTGTATTTTTCCCTATTAAAAACCTACAATCATTCCTTAATCTTTGGGTACTTCGTACTAATTTATTTATAGCCCTGCAAATCTGGAAAGGTATGTATCTGGAATGACTTGTAAAGATGGTGGTTGTAGTCTAGATTATGGTGCACTTGAAAGGACAGCTGCCATAAAAAGTTGGAGTGACCTTTGATAAGGATTTTGTATTAAAAAACAACAACCAGAAAAAGGACTTAAGGGACTTAAGATCCAAGATTATTTTCATCGGTGAGTATGCCTTTTACCACATTTTTACCTTTTTGGTAACATGAACAAGTACCAGTGGCAAAATCATAGATGTGAGGGATTGGTCTTGAGCAAATTCCTATTGATCTTTTAAGATTTGGAACTTGCCTAGAATTATATGGGTTTTTAAATAGTTAAAATGTCTTTCCAGCTTAAGGGGTTATACTTCTGTAATATGACTCACTGATGGCACTGGAAATCGTTATTGTTACTGTGAAAATTTTAATGACTTGCTTTTTCACAAGGGCAAAGTTTACAAGAGGATTAGGGGACTAAGCGATTTTGGCCCTCCTTGTTAGCATCACCCTATGCAGTGTTTCCTCAACTGAAGTGACAGCACTCTCATGACTCTGCTTTCCTACTTGTTTTCTCCTTCTATTTCCTTGGTGTTTGAATCCAGCTCTATTTACCGGTAATTTTGGTCTTAAAAATAGCTAAAACCACTGTTATTGAACAGTTGGCAGCAAAATAAACAATATTTAGAATGAGAAAGTCTGGGGAGTCTTGGTGACCAGGCCCATATCAAAGGCATTTTGGTTCTGGGTTCCTATTTCAGGTGCTTTCCAGCCATAGCTGTCTCCTACTTACTTCACTGCTGCAGATGTGCAGCTCCAGTTGTTGGCTGCCATGGGTAAAGCTTGTCAAGATCGTAAGTCTTCTCTGAGTGCCATTCTCACTTGATCCTTAGTACAGCCTTGATTATATCAGCACACGGTCTGTTCTCTAAAAATTGTGTGTGTGCTGTTGTTAAAGTTTATATTGTGAAGAATGATTTTTTTTTTCCTTTAAATTCTGCTTAAAATTCAATAGAACTTGTATATATTCCACATCATCTTGCAATTGTATAAGGATATTTTCATATAAAACAAAGCAGTAAAAATGTTTGTGAGCTGGTGGTGAACTGGCTGTACAAATTTGCTTGACAGATTTTTAAATTTGTTGTATATTTATGAAGCTTTTCAGAGGTTATTTTTGTTTCTTCTGAGTTGGAACTGGAAAGAATTGGCAATCTCAGAAATCCTTTCCAAAGTGAACTAACTGCATTTTCCTCCTCCTCTGTTTGTGCTTTTTTGTTGTTGTTGTTGTTGTTTATTTTTAATTATAGATGCTTCTTAATCTCAGAATTGTCTATAATACCTGTTTAAAATGCAGGAGTGTTTTTGAAGAATTACGTATTACTTTTAAAATGTAGGAATATGCTGCTTGAGTTTCCCTTGGACAGCCTTGACTCCTCAGATGCTCTATGCAAACCAATCAGATTCATTGCTTTGAAATGCCAGGAACAATTTGCTGTCATCCGTCATGAGATCTGTAAAAATAAAACCTAAAGATTATTCACGAAGTTCTACCGCTGTTTCATATGACTGACTTTACGTCGTTTAATAAATTTAGCAGGCTTCTGGAAGTAAGCTGGAAAAGGAGGTCCTAACAATCTGATAGGTGTCTGGATGCTGCTTTCCTTTTTATATTATTAAACATAGAGCTAATTTCCCTACATTTAAGATTTTCTTTGCTTGGTTTTTGTCTTTTTTGAGTCTTTTGACCCCAACACAATATCCCACATTTTGGGAAATGCCAGCTATCAACACACTGGAGTGTGAAAGCTAAGCCTCACCATGAGTAAACGATGTCCCTTGACATGGTGTTCCTCTTCTGCTGTTGAGTGTAGTTTTTCTGAGCAGACTGAAATAGCATACATGTAAACTACAGTGATTGAAGTTGTTGCAATTTTCTGAAGAGATTTTTTTAAATCATGATAATCCAGTGCTGCTGGATTACTGGAAATCTGTAGAAAAATTGAAAGTCCAGAAAAAAAAGGCAACCAGTTGGTCACAATGCTAATGTTGCAAACTAAATGTCAGAGGAATAAATTATATATACATAAACAATGCAATCATTCATGTGAAATACTGGTTCCTAAAGGCACCCTGGAAATTTGGCTACTTCCTTGTTTGGAAAATTCAAAATTTAGAGCAAAAGAGCCCTCCAGAATGCAACTCATTAGATCATTGCTTGGGAGACTGCTTCTGCTGCCTTTTGCGTTGTATGGTCAAATCACAATCTTCATCTTCATCATTAAAATGGTAAAAAGATAATGGAATTTCTAACATTTGTTTTTCTTCAAACTTTGACTTTTCAGCTCATGCACTTCCAATGTTCCGTGAACCACGACAGCGAAGCACCAGAAAGCAGCTGGAGAAGGATAGGCTGGACCCAATGAAGTCTCACAAACCAGAACCTCCAGTAGCAGGACCAGGTAATCTACACATAATCACAGCTTACTGTCCTGTGCCAAGGAGGGTGTCATTTTTGAGTTGTGAGTTTCTTGAGTGAGATCACATAGCATTTGAGGGACAACTTCAGGCACAGCCAGCATGGGCTCATGAAAGGCAGGTCCTGCTTAACCAACCTGATCTCCTTCTATGATCAAGTGACCTGCCTGGTAGATGAGGAAAAGGCTGTTAATGTCTGCCTAGACTTCAGCAAAGCCTTCAACACAATCTTCCACAGTATTCTGCTGGAGAAGCTCACAGACCATGGCCTGGACAGGTACAATCCTTATTGGTTAAAGAACTGACTGGAGGGTCAGGGTGGTGGTGAATGGAGTTAAAAATCCAGCTGGCAACCGGTCACAAGTGGTGTTTCCCATGGGTCAGTACTGGGGCCTGTCCTGTTTGATATCTTTACTGATGACCTGAATGGATTGAGTGCACCCTCAGTAAGTTTGCAGATGACACCAAGTTGACGGGAAGTGTCAATCAGCCTGAGAGTAGGAAGGCTCAAAAGAGGGATCTGGATAGAATCTGGACAGACTGGATTGCTGGATTGAGGCCAATGAGATGAAGTTCAACACTATCAGGTGCTGGAACCTCCGCTTCGGCTGCAGTAACCCCAGGAAGTGCTACAGGCTTGAGACAGAGTGGCTGGAAGACTGTGTAGAAGAAATGGACCTGGGGGTGTTGGTTGACACTGAGCATGAGCCAGCAGTGTGCCCAGGTGGCCAAGAAGACCAATGGCATCTTGGCTTGTATCAGAAATAGTGTTGCTAGCAGGAGCAAAGAAGTGATCATCCCTCTGTACTCAGCTATACCTTGACTACTGTGTTCAATTTGAGGTCCCTCACAACAAGAAATACAGAGGCCCTGGAGCATGTTCAGAGAAGGGCAGTGAAGCTGATGGGAGGTCTGGAGCACAAGTCTTATGAGGAGCAGCTGAGAGACCTGGGATTATTTAGTCTGGAGGAGAGGAGGCTCTGGGGAGACCTTATCCCTCTCTAAAGCTACCTGAAAGGATGTTGTGGCAAAGTGGGTGTCGACCTCTTCTCCTGCTTAACTAGTAATTCGACTAGAAAGAATGATGTCAAGTTGTGGCAGACGAGATGCAGGTTGGATATTAGGAAAAACTTCTTATCTAAAAGAGTGGTTAGGCACTGGAACAGGCTCCTTAGGGAGTCGCCATCCCTGGAGGTGTTCAAGAAATATATAGATGTTATAATAAGGGACATGGTTTGGTGGGGAAATACTGGTGATAAGTGTATGGTTGGACTGGATGTTCTTGAAGGAAGGTCTTTTCCGATATTGGTGATTCTATGAATCCATAGTTCTGTGATTCTAAGCTTGTTTGGATTTGAATTCTCTGCTGTATTTAGGCCTGGGGCCCCCAGTACAGGAAGGAGGAGGGCTACTAAGATGATCAGAGGGCTGGAGTACCTCACCTATGAGGAAAGGTTGAGGGAACTGGGATTGTTTATCAGGGAGAAGAGAAGGCTCTGGGGAGACCTCATTGTGGCCTTCCAATACTTGAAGGGAGCATATAAACAGGAGCAGGAACGGCTGTTTATGAGGGTGGATAGTGATAGGACAAGGGGGAATGGTTTTAAACTAAGACAGGGGAGGTTTAGGTTAGATATTGGGGGAAATTTTTTCACAGAGAGGGTGGTGACACACTGGAACAGGTTGCCCAAGGAGGTTGTGGATGCCCCATCCCTGGAGGCATTCAAGGCCAGGCTGGATGTGACTCTGGGCAGCCTGGTTTGGCGGTTGGTGACCCTGCATATAGCAGGGGGGTTGAAAGTGGATGATTGTTATGGTCCTTTTCAACCCAGCCATTCTTTGATATGATATGATTCTATGATTTCTAGTGAGGGACTGCTGTATGTGTGGGCAGTGTCCAGTACTGTAAGACATTGCTCTTTGATTGGAGTACTTACCTATAATAAATTAATAATCACAATTACTTACTTTGTGTAATCAGTAAAACATTTAAGTGAACGCAGTTCTGAATTAAGCTTTCTGTAATGTTATCTAGCTTCTTCATATCAGATCACTGTTACAGATATTATATGTTTATCTACTTCTTGAATGTTTTTCTTTAAAATATTAATTTGTCTTTTTTTATTGCTGTAGGTCGTGGTGGCCGTGTTGGAACCCACGGAGGTACCTTGTCATCATACATCGTCAAGAATATTGCACTGGATAAGACAGATGATAGCAATCCTCGAGAGGCTATTTTACGTCATGCAAAGGAAGCGGAGGAGAACCCATACTGGGTTGCTCCGGCATATGCTAAGTAAGGCAGCAATTAAAAGTACAAGTAATATTTCTGGAGGCTAGTGGGAGTTTGGTAAAAATAGAAGACACATTTTTAACAGTATACTTTGCCTTTTCTGGCTCATTGCCATTAATATGTAAACTAAGAATATATCATGGTCTTACATGTAGTAAGAATTTTCAGGAGTTTAAATTACTAAAATTGGATATTTCCATTTTTAAAATTTGCCTGACAGTGCTAGGAAATAATTTTAAAGCTTTCTGAATTCACAAGTCTTCTACAAGTAGACATCAGAAATCAGATTACCAGATAACAGGTAATATGCCTTCTAGTAAGTTACTGTCCTACTGACAGAGTCTGGCATGGTGGTTTCCAGTATGCCCTCTGGCCCTGGTGGAGTCTTAGATCAAACCTTCAAAAATATTTGGTTGGCGTTATGACAGTGTGTTTTAAACCATTTCTTAGATGTCATTGATTACTTGGATTTTTCATGCACTGGGACCTGGCTACTGCTTGGATTAACTTAGCCTTAGAGATACAGAAGTATTAAAAATCACACTGAGAATTGCACTCAATTTAAACTGTATGTATGGGGGTGGTACTTGTCCACTTTACATTGAAAACTGCAATATCCTTTCTTAGTGATTTCTATCAAATATTTATGTATTTTCTAAGAATACAATTCAAACCATTAAAAAATAAATTCTCAATAATATAAAAGCATGCAGTAAATAAATGCATTTCATACTAAGGAGCAGAAAATGCCACTTAAAAGTTACAAACATTTTAACATTTTGTTATTGCCACTGCTATTTTTTGTTGCACAAAGTAATCTGCCTAGAATAAGTAGTATTTTCAAAATTAATGGAGAAAGGTTGTGAAGAGATTAAATAGTCTTCACAAAACAGGCAGAGCCCATAAGAGACTGGATTTTTTTAATTAGCAGCCCATTGTTTTATCTCCTAGGCAGTATTTTAATTTGTACTTTACATACTGTACTTTCCTTATTACTTTCTAGCTCCTTAATGAAAAAATATCACATCTTTCCAGAAACTCAGATTGTATTAAGAATCATAGCTCTTTCTAGCTGTGACAGTTATTTCCTAACTTGACCTGCAACGCCTTTTCCAAAGCAGTTTGAGATCATTAGTACCCACTTTTGCTTTGACTAGATAATTATTAAGTATGGCTTGTTCTGAAGTACATCAAATCAATGCATTCTATAATGCCATCCTTGTATGAAGTCAAAGAAAGATGTTTGAAAGGCTAATTCTGTAATAGTTGTAATGCCAACTGTTGATTTTTAATTGCTTGAGGGTTCATGCTTCCTAGGGATGAAATTTACTTTGAATGTGTGGGCACCTGTTTTTATTTAGAATGTGCAACCGTTTGTTCTCAGCAGTAAGCACAATCACTCATTCCATCAGGTTAGGTACCTCATTATATTTTTGGCTAAGTAACTTCATTGATTGTATATTGAGTTTCACCTCCAACACCTGCAATATAGTAGACATGAAAGTTTTAAAACATAGCTGTATTACACAAGGCTTACTGTGTCAGGTGGGTGGATCTCATTATGGTTTCTTGTTAAAAGATGTAGCTGTAGGGGAAGAAGAGAGCTGGCTGAGAAACAGGGAGGATGCAAGTCCAGACTGCTATTAACTTACACACCAGAAGGTGATACGTATGTGGGGGAGTTGGGCTGCAGCCAACAGCATTCTGCCTTGACAGTTTTGTCAGTTGATAAATCTCATTACAAGGAAATTGCTTCTATCCTTGCTTTAGAATCTTGACTTCAAGATGCACCCCATGCAAAGAGCTTTTTAAAGCTTAATTCTTATTATTCTTTATAATTACTATTTATGATTATTTATATACAGTTATGACACTGAAATGTAAAAACTTTACAGTTGTTTTATGTTCTCAACTTTTAGAAATGGAGGTATATGTTAGCAGCTGCAGACCAGTGGCAGTCATAGACTCATTAGCAGCTTACCTGCATGCATGCGTAGTACAGAGGGCTCCATTATAATACATCTAATATGTGACTTTATAGGGAGTGCACATTTACCTGGTGTAAAGCATTTTACAGACCTTCTTAACAGATGTGTATTTTATTACAGTACAAGTAATTGATGTAAATTATCACAGAATACTGTGTTGTTTTCCCCAGAGACCCTGTTAAAATCGGGGTTCATAATAGTAAGCAGTATACAAACTTAGATAAACTGTCTCCTTTAGTTAGATCTAGTGCTTTTTTTATAGCACAGTATACATTTGAGAGTTATGAAAGGTGATACTCTGATGTGTATTTAAAATGACATGCAGCCATGAGACCTTGGAAACACACAGTCAGTGTGTTCATTTCTTCAGCAGTGTTTATTCTTTTCACTACTTTGCTACTAGTCAAAGAAGACTGAAAAACATTCATTTTCTTACTGATAAGTTTTTATAGTTCTCTGATTGTGGTGCCTGGGTTAGAGTTCATCTGGTCCTAATTGTAAGGGATTAGATCATTCTAACCCAGGTAACATGTTAAGCCAATTAATTTTGTTAATTGTGTTTTCACTTTAGAAAATTTGTTCAGTACCTGTGGTGTAACTTTTGCTGTCAGTGTATACACTGTATGTAAAAAAATTCCTTTTTTTAAAGGTCCTTATCTGTTCTTGAAAGCAAATATTTGCATTATTTATCACTTGAATTTATTTTCAAGCTTCTTATTATTAGCATGGCCTTTCTGTTTGTCTTATAATTTGAGCCAGAAAAGGAGAGAAAATACATAAATGGCAAAAAGGTGGGTGAAAATAACACACGCTGCTGAGAGGATACTAGGGAATAATAGTAAGTACAAATGGAATCAGAAGATGACATATCACAGAAGGCCAATGTGAATAAAGTGTCAAAAGAGACGAGAACAACAGCAGGAAAAGTCTGGATGGAACAATTAAAAAAATGAGTAAAACAAAAACCAAACCAAAACAAAAAAAAGCCTTGAGATCTTTTGGGAAAAAGCTTGTTTGAGACCTTGGCATGAGTTTTTCCATTGGAGTGAAAGGAAAGGAAGGACAGATTGAAGATTTCAACTAAAGAACTACAGGAAAAGAACTTGAGGCATCGGTTGCAAATGTTTGAAAATTACATTCTTTGTGAGCTGTTTGTTTTAACACAGCTGTACAGAGATACTGTAAGGACTTCAGATGTCCCTCTGAAGGATCAGTATAAATTACTAAGCAGTGTAGTTGAGGGGCTAATCAGGCCCAGATGTATCTTTCTTCTGTACTGTAGGGAAGATCAGGGTGAAATTTCCCTCTGCATCAAGATAGATTGCAGTTCTTAGAAACTATCTTACATTACAGAGATGTTGCTCTTA
Source organism: Gallus gallus (assembly GCF_016699485.2). Classification (NCBI taxonomy): domain Eukaryota; kingdom Metazoa; phylum Chordata; class Aves; order Galliformes; family Phasianidae; genus Gallus; species Gallus gallus. The sequence continues at coordinate 12,248,554 of NC_052572.1, forward strand.
TTTTGCTGTCTTTGTCATTGCTGCTTGCCACATGCAAAAGGGAACAACTTGAAGCAGCAGCATCTAGATGCACTGTATTTACTGTCCTTTTCCTCAATAGCATTATGAGTGTGTGGAGTGTTAGTCATATTGTGGATCATGTAGTATCCCTAACTGAAAAAGCAGGACCTAACAGAATGTTTTAGAACAGTGATTTTGCTGACACGTTGGTATGTTTAAGCTAAATCTTTTTTGGAGATTGTTAACTTTGAGAGGGAAGTCACTGAGAAGAGTCTGACTTCTTCCTGAGGTAAGGAATACAAAGGTGCCTGATGCTTAAAGGTTCTTGCCTGTCTGAAAGTAGCCTATTTGACACTATTCTGATTTCCAAGCATACTTGAAAGTCTTTAAATTTGTTTCAGTGCAAAAGAAACTAATTTTAAAAGTTACTGTGACAGAAGTCACATGCTGTGGTTTCCAGCTGGTTTGGCTGTAGCAGTATTTTTTTTTAGCTGCAACTTTGTGAATCACGGATGTTAATGAGCTACTTTTACAGCATCTGTAAAAACCAATTAAGACAACACATAACCAGAGGGATTGTAGTGACTCTAGAAAGGTCTGCATGGATACTTGATTTTTTTAAAAGTATCTGCATAGCTGAACACACTGCAAAACAGTGAAGTAAAGAGGAGTCTGGGAAGTCTACAGAAAATCATACTAACAGATCTAGTAAGAATGATTTGTCTTAGTTTGTTTTCCTGTTTTTGATTACAGTCTTTTGATGTAACTGACAATAGGAATGCCTTTATCAGTGTATGAGATACTAGTTTTTTTCTGACAGTCATGTGGAATTACATGATCATGGAATAATGTAGGTAGGAAGGGACCTCTGGAGATCATCTAGTCCAGCCTCCTACTTAAGTGAAGTTATTCAGGTCCAATTAGATCAGGTTGCTCAAAAATGTACCCTGTTGAGATTGAATATCCTCATGGATGGAGATTCAGCAACCTTTCTGGGCAGCTTGCTCTATCGTTTGACCACCTTCGTAGTAAAAGAAAATAAAATTACTTGTATCTAATGAATGATTCCCATGTTCCAAATGTTCTGTTGTCCCTTGTCTTGTAGCTGCAGCTTCAAGATGATTCTTACTCTGTCTTCTCTGTAGCCTCTCATGATGTCGCAATGTAGTTGTAGGTGGCAGTGGAGTACCTTTTTAGCCTTCTGTGCTAAGGCTAAAGAGACACACTTTGCTCATATTTTTCTCATATATAGTGTACTGCAGTCCCCTAACCATCTTGGTAGTATATTTCTATTGTAACCAATCTGATCGCCACCACTGCCTCTTATACTATAGAGCCCATAGGTAGCTACACTAATTCAGATGTCATTTCACAAATGCTGAATAGAGAGGAATTTTATGGAATCTCTTATGACTATCTCTATTAAGAGAGTCAGGTTAGTCAGAGACAGTATGCTTTGCTAAATCTGTGCTGGCTGTTCCTTATCATCTCGTTAGCCTTCTTGTGCCTAGAAATGGCTTCCATGAGGATTTGTTTCATAGCTTTCTCAGGGTGAGAGGTTAAGTAGACTGACCTGTAGTTCCCAAAAACTTCCTTCTGCACATTATGAAAATGAATAACTTGCCTTTCTGAGTCATCAAGAACCTCTTCTGGTGATCGTTACATCTCGAAGATGAAGGGAAGAAATGGTAGAATCCCCATCACAGGAGGTTTTCAAAATGTGATAGGACTGGCTGCTAAATAATCTCATCTAGGCTTGCTTTTCCCAGAAAATGTTGAACTTGATGTTATGAGGTCCTTTCCAACCTAGGCTGTTCTGTGTTTGATTTTGTAGTTCTCAGGTACAAAGATAAATAAAATTGATAAGAGAGTTGATGGAGGAAAAGAGCACAGCTTTCCAAAGTATTATCTAGCTCTCAGAAATGAAACATTTTGAAGTAGTAAACCTGTTTTGATAATTTTTGTATTAATATTAATCATGCAGCAAGCTCCTACTACACTGGCAATTCCAGTGCAATTAGTGAGCAAAACAATGTGTGTTTAAATTAAATGGTCACTGTTGATAATTTTGTAACAAAAAGTGTTTTTTGTGCTTACACCTTTAAACCATGGAATCACAGAATTGCTAAGGTTGGAAAAGACCCACAGGATCATCCAGTCCAACCATTCGCCCTTCACCAATGGTTCCCGCTAAACCATGTCCCTCAACACAACATCCAAACACTCTTTGAACACCTCCAGGCTCAGTGACTCCACCACCTCTCTGGGTAGCCCATTCCAGTGCCTGACCACCCTTTCAGAGAAGTAGTATTTCCTAACGTCCAGCCTGAACCTTCCCTGGCGCAGCTTGAAGTCGTAATCAGTCAGGTGTTTTAAGTATCCCAGCTGCTGCAGCAAAGCTTGTGGAGGTTGGATGGCTTACATTGCAGCTGAGCTGAGGCTACAGCCATTTCATGCTAATTTTTAAAAATGAGATAGCAAGCAGACTTGATTTCCTCCATATATTTTTGCTTGTGATAGTTACTGCTGGATTATGCTACAGTCTTCCCCCTTGGCCACATTTTTATTGGATTCTGAGTATCTTACTGATGTTTCCTGACATCTGTAACTATTCACAGTGCCACTTCCATCACAGAAATTACATAGCTTCTGATGTTCATTTCACAAATTGTGTAATTCTTCTTGAGTGGAAGTTTCTGATAAAAAATTGTGACAGTTGAAATTTCATGGTCAGAAATGATTGATTTACATTTGATTAGTTGTGCCTTCATAACACACATCTCAGTTCTGGTACCTGTAGGTACCTAAATTTAGGTACCTTTCTTTTGATTGTTGTGATAAAAGGAAGATACACCTCTAAAATGTGCTAAATAAGCTATTGTCAACAGGTTTTGAAAAAATGAGAGAGGCAGAAGATTCCATACATTCTTTTTCTTAAGCAGGCAATGGAATCCATTATTTGTTCCAATGAAGCCCTCATCCCTGTTGGCTGTTTTGGAATCAATGCTGATTAAAAAAAAAAAAAAAAAATCCTCTTTCAGTGATTGATTAAGTACAATTAATTGTTTTGAGACTTATAATAATTTTTTTTTTTTTTAACGTACATTTCTGTTTTCCATGGAGAGCAGAATGACTCATCTAACTAGCTTAGGTCTTCATAGGTATTCAAGGTCTGCTGATGTGTAATGAGACATACAACCTGCACCAGGGGAGCATGTACTAATAGAGAGTTCCTCTATAGAACCATCTCTGGAACATCCTTGGCCTTTTGGCTAAGATCTAGTGTAGTGTAGTATCCTTTGGAAGACAGAGAAGGAGTCAGGCTAATAGAAAGATTCCATGTATACAAAAAATCATCTTTGACTAGTTTTGATGACTTTGTATCTATCTTACGCTTTATATTTAACAACTGAAGACTCCTATTCCTTATTGGCCAATGTCTTTCTATTACTCTTCGAAGTCAGTTGAATTATGGCTCTTGTGTTAGTAAGACAGACCCAGTTATGGTGAACTTCATGCATTTTATTGAGTGTGCCACATAACAGTAGTTGTAACAATAGTGCTTCACATCCTCAAACTGCTGTGAAAACATCAGTTAATGCATTAATGAGCTGATGACTGCCTTGGATGTGTTGTGTATTTTGTCATGTCATTGATGCAATGAGGAGCTGAGGCCAGCCAACTTCAGAAATCTGTTAGTTTCAGCTAGACATTAATTGTGCTAAGAATTAGGTTGGAAGTGGTTCCATGTGGTAATTAAAGTGTAAAACACGGGAACTGAATGTCCAAACAGTTTGTTGAAATGCTGCTGGATACTACGTTCACTTTAAAAGTAATTAATAATTATTTTTACAATGTGTAAGTGTTATTTAAAATACAGGTAAACACTGGAGGAATAGATACCATCAAGCTTGACTGTAGGATACACTGTGTTCTCATATGAAGATCATTAGTTTTATTATGTTACAGTAGTGCTGGACAAAGTCTCTAGAGGAGAAACTGTTTTTTTCATGCACAAACTAAGCCAGAAACCATGCTGTTCTGTTTTTGCTTACTGGCTCCTGTAATACTACAGTATATCAAAATGGAGGTTTCTTTATCTGAATAAAGGAACGAGACCTGAAGCTACATTTTTCTAGCATTATGTTAAGTTGACTTGTTCTTCTCATCTATCATAGTTTTATTTATGGAACACACAGATAATGATTATGAGCTGATGAGAATATACTTGCAGAAGATATATGCTTATTACGTTGCTCTTCATACTTTGTCCGAGAGCTGTGCCTTCAGCTCTTCTTAAAAAGTCAGTTGGTGGGTTTGCTTTTTCAATGTTTTTGAGAATGAAAACCAGCCAACTCTAGGATGGTTTTTTCTAAAGGATGCCATTTGTGTCTGATGTATGCCTAATACAGTTCCTGATAAGTAATGTCGTCTAACCATTATTTCAATTCTTAATATTTTCTAGAACGCAGCCAAAAACAGTTTTTGCAGAAGTGGAACCAGAGGATGATGAAACAGACAAGCCAGAATGGAAAAAACGTAAAATTTGAGGAATTTGGTGTAAAGAATAATGAAGAACCATTTGAAATAAACTGTAGCATTTATTTCTTTGTTTTGTGTAGTGGATCAAAATTTGAAAGCATAAATTATTTCAGTTTGTAAGTCTTGCTGCAGTGTGAAAGGAATTGTATTATAATGAATTGTCATATCACATCTGAATTTTGTAGTAAGGAATGGAGTGTATGGTGCAAAGGAGAACTCTTCCCCATTTGTTATTTTATGTTGTGATTTAGGTAAAAATTATTCCTCTTTATAATTTTTAATAGAACTCCGGTGACTTTCTTATTTTGCCAAGTGCTTTTTTTGTTGCAAACTTTACTAATGCTGTGTCACGACAGTGTTCAATGATTTTAAGTGTATAAATAAAATAATACATTATCTCAGGCTTCTTTTTATTTTTTCTAGTAAGGTCTGATGTTACCACAAATAAACAGAACTTACATTTTTATTTCACATTTATCAATGAGAAATAAACCACTAGAAATTTTTTCTAGTGTTTGTTCTTACATAAATTGCATCCCTGTTATGTATGTGTAGTGTCCCACACTAGTGCTTTATATGGTTTTCATTATTCAAAAATGTGAAATAGGAATGGACAGTCATATATTATACTTCAATAAAAGCACTGTATGTTTGTTGCCTGGCTGATTTTTTTCAGGCCTTCCTATCTCTATTAGTTTGTATTGATTAGTACAGGACAGACCTGAGCTGTGTTTTTATTGCGAGCTCTGTGTATATCAGTGTATATAGATAGAGAAGTAGATATTGTTGTATGCCTGAATTATGTATACTTTAGCTCACACTCTCTGAAAACTGATACTATCCTTTATAAAGTGTTGGAGTTTTTTAAGTGTGTGTTCAATGTTAACATAGAACTGATGAATGTCTTAAAGTGAAGGACATTTAAAACTAATGTGCTTTAGAGAACCTGGGTTAGTTTTAGACGTTTATGCAGTAATATACAATACAGTAAGTACTGTGATTACAATAGCATGGAAAATAACAAGTACTCTGCATTTCTACTAAGAGCACAGAGCAGTAGACATCATACAAAATCAAGCTTTCTTGATTATGAATAGATTCTGAAAGCATAATTTAAGGCTATATTTAGCAAGCACTTCATCACCTTCCTAACTCAGAACATGTGGTCCCGATATTGTCGGCAGAGCTTAGATAGCTTTTAAAAAAGCATTGTTCTGCATCACAATTTCATTGTATGATTTTCTTTTTCAAGCTTATCTTTTTCTTGTATTATTTTTATACATTAGAGATAAGTAAGCTTAACCTCAAAGAGTATCACGAGCATTGGTGTAACATTCCCAAAAGGAAATATTTTCACTGCTTTCACTTGGTGTGGTGTTTTGATAATAGTGCAGCCACATTAAATAATCCACAACTTGTCTTTGTCCCTTGTAAAAAAATGTTTTAGTTCATATTTATCTAGAATAGCAAATAAGTGCTTAGTTTACAGCTACAGTTGTGATATGCAGAATGATGGGCTTAATACCTAGGTAAGCATTAAACGGAGGAGGAAAAAGAAGTGCCAGATGAAGAGCAGCTGTTGTTAGAGCTGCTAAAGGCCTTCCTGTGCAGTGTTCCCCTCAGCAATTAAACAACATGGTTTCATTTGAGGATATTTTAATTCTTTTTTTTCATACATATAATGTACTAGAAGGTAAAATATTATCCTATTTTTTTTAAAATGAAATGTTGAATAAGATTTGTAAATGTTTGTAAAAGTATGCCCATGGTTTTAGGATGAGTACTAACAGTTAGCATTTATCTTGTTAGAAGTTGTTTACTGAGGCAGTGTGGCTTAGTAAGGAGCAAAGCTGGAGGGAGAGGTGGGTGAGGAAAAATGCTGTAACAACTCTCCAAGCTTGAGGGGAGCTTCTCCTTTTATGTTATTTATTCAGATCAGCTATATCTTGTTTCCTAATTCTTAGAATGAGTCGTGCAAATGAGCCTTGCAGAAGTCCTGTAAGAATTTTTTAAGAGTTTGTTGTTACTTACAGTGATTAATTTCCCAATTGTCTTGAGTGACTGTTTTAGCAGCCTCAAATTTTAAACGATGTTTGTTTAGAAGTGTATTTAAAAATTTTAGAACTAACTTATTCTACTTACTCTTGTACTTTAATTCCTGGCTTGGTTTATTTCCCGTAGTCCTTATATGGAACCTCTGCAGCATGTTCACCAACAAAACAAATGTTAAGGCATTTTTAAAAGCAGTTTTTCATATTGAACAGTTCAGTGATAATGTGGTGGGGAAGGAGATAGGAACACTCTACTTGACCATACATGGTATAACAAGCTGTGACTAACATTTTTGAACTGTCCAAGGGAAAATAGTAACATGATTAAATATTAGTACTGAAAGATGCAATTCTGCATGTGAAGTGGAACATGAAACACTACTTATTTATTTTTATGAACCTAGTTTTCTTTTAAACTTTACCCAAGACTTAGGTCTCAGTCATTGCCAAGTTGTTATCTTGGTCTCCTCTATGTCCATATTGTGTGTTAATGTAGCCAGAGACTAGACAGACTTTGGTTTTAACATTTCTGAAACGAGGGCTTTGTTTCTTTGCCTTTTTTCTTGCTTTCATAGGAGATGTCCTTACAGAGGTGTCTTCTCCAAGCCTAAATATCTCCCTTCATATTCTGTGCAGCTTCTATATGTTTCCTTACAGCATTTCCTACCCTTCTGTCATTCATGCTAGTGACTCATTCAGTACTACGCGCCTGTCCATAGGGCAAGGATTTTTCTGTCCGGATCATTGCAGCCCACCAGCTAGTGGGCAGCCCAGATTCACATTCCCTGTTTGTACTGTTGCTGTTGCTGTAGTGGTCTTACACTCTCTCTCGTATCGCTTACATGTCTTATTTTTAACAACTATTGCAACAGACCAGGTGATTGCTAAGACTGTAGTTGAGTGCTACCACTTTCTCTCCCTGTTTGCCACTATTTTATTGTTGCTTGAGTTCTTCTCTGCAAAGGTACTTCCTATGACCTATTATTTACTGAAGATTATACTTGCTTCTCTCTCTCTCTCTCTCTCTCTCTTTGTTTGTTTGTTTGTTTTGTTTTGTTTTGTTTGTTTGTTTTGTGATTGTTAGTGAGAACTATGAATTTATGCACAAAGATCTCTGGCTATTTGCTCTTGTTTATATATCTAGTTTGGTGGTTTTTGTCATGCCTGCTTTTCTCTGTTGGGCTGTAGAAATGTATTTCTTATGGGAAGAAGAACCATAACTCTTTAATCTATCAGTTCGATCTCTGCTGAACCCTGAGGAGTGTTTTGCAATGAGTGGCATTATTGAGAATTGCCATCCTCTTGGCCGGATCTTTGTCCATTCATTTCTTTGACCTCTGATGACTTTGTGAGTATCCAACTTGAGACATCTGTAGCTCTCCATTTAATACTGAATCATTTGAAATTTGATGTCTTTATTGTGGCCTGTTGGTCACAACAGTATTGCAAAATCCCTCTCATGTTTCTTGGTCATGTTAAATGTCCAAGTATCTTCTCCAGGCCTGCCTCTCAACAATAAGAACTTACCGAAAGTCACACAGTTAGAGTCATTAAAAATGAACAGACTAGAACTTTTTGAGGCTCTGTCCTCTGTTGCTGATCCCCAAGTTCTTCTCATCTGTTGCACCAATTCATGAATGTAAATGTAAACATGTAAATGAAGTGTTAGGGAGTTGTACAGCAAAGATGTCCAGCTTGCCTGGCAGTGAAGCATGGAATCATCTTATTACTTCAGTTTTTAAATCTGGAAAGGTTTTAGATAATTTAAATATAATTTTAAATATAATTTTATATACAATATGTGCTTTCTCTGTCTTGTAGGACAGCAGTAACTAATTGCTTCATAGAGTCTGGACAGTCTGAAATACAAGATATTTCCCTGTCTGTAGCAAATCATTCTAGTTGCAATACACTTTGGTTGTAAAAGCTTCCCATCCTATGTACAGAGGTATTGGGGCATGCTGACAGTCTCACACTTGGCAACAGTGTTCTATACTACGGTCATCCTGTTAGAATCTCCATAATCTATGTATTAGTTGAGGGGCTCGGCACTTTTATATTTTCTAATGGCTGATAGTCAGGCAGCATATTCATCTTACTCTGAGAGATTACTCAGAGGAAGACTGATGCAGAAAGCATAGCCAGCATCTTTGTTGTTGTTGTTGTTGTTTAACCTTAGGTATAATATGGTGTTTATTATATGGATTTATGCAGGACTATTGTATGTCACAGCTAGTACTTAAGACTTCTTAGTTTTTCAAAGATGTAATGCTGTAGGTGGGCGTTGGCCTTCCCTTGATGTGTCATGGAATAATAGATGCAATAGATATTCCATACCTGCAGTGGACAAACTCAACTAGATGGGTCCTTGAGAAGTTATGTAGACCATCTTTGACCCAAGACCAGTTCTGGCAAGTTTATTGGATCAGCTCTTTAAATATTCTCATCAGCTCTTTTAAATATAAATTCTACGATCTCCCTAAGCAACCTGTTCCAGTGCTTCATTTTTCAGTGCATGATCTTCCCCTCTGTAGCACCTTTTAATTATATTTGAGTTCTACTATCTTCTACTATCTTACTTTTGTAGCTTTCCTTCAATGTATGTTTTCTGACATACCATTTCCTTGCTTTTCTCTGCCTTGTTCAGATTGTCCACATGCTTCTTGAAATGTATTGCTCACCACATATTCAGTATTTTAGATACAGCTACTTTATTAGAACAGCTGAGTAAACAGGAAAAATGTTTGCATGTCTCATTACATATTCCTCTGCAGCTTGGCATTACTGATCTGTGTTCAGTTCGTAATCCTCCCCCAGACTCTAGAACCTCTTCTACAGGGTTGCTGTCCAGCCAGTCTAGCATCTACATATGATTCTTAAGTATTGCATTTCGTCCTTTGTACAAAGTTTAATTGTATTTCCTCAGAATATATCTCCATATCGTTAAGTTTGTTTTGAATTTTCTCTTGATCCCCAAGTGCCTGCAGCTTTTTACAGCTTCCAGTTGTCAGGGGAATATAACTAATGTGTTCTCTCCTCATTCAGCTGAAGAACTGAAATTGCTGGTTAGTGGCAGATCCATAAGGTTTCCCATATGTATGAGAAGGAAATGTTTTTCTTAATAATGCTTTTCTTCAGTAATTTTCCTAAGGGTCCATAAGCTTCTAATAAATCTGCTCAGAAATGTTTGGAAAAATAGCTGACTTTCCTAGAAATTTCCCTCATGTCTTTGCTTTAAGGATTTCTTTATTGTCTTTGTCCCTTTGTGTCCAGCCGGAATCCTTCTGACATGAGCAGTGTTTGATGTGGGAGACCTCAGCACATCCTTGTGCCTAGCATTTCAGTACTCCACATTCTGAACATATTTCCAGCATGTCCCAGTTAGGTGCTTTGATCTTGAATTCTCACTTCCTTTAATTGTCCTTCTGTAATTAAAAATAAGATCTTCTATATGATCTTATTTTTATGATGAATTAGTAGTAGGGCTAACCATACACCTATGAGTATACATCTGATGATTTACCACTCCAGGACTGAATTACAAAATTCACACTGCTGAAAGCTGTGATACTGCCATAACATCTGTTGATGCCTTGCCAGTGGTGATTGCGTTGCCCACGCACTGAGTTCCCTAAATATGATCAAGTTTCAAGCATAATTGAAGCAGCAGTGTTTCTTGTATGGCTTTCCTCTTCACCATCGGTTCTACCATTAGCCTCCAGAAATTTTTACTTAAAAATAATCATTTTTGTCTTATTTTTCCAGCCCAATACTAATGCTTGTCAAGATCACAGGAATTACATTGTGGCTGACTTTACATTCCCTCTAGAGTCAAATACTGTGGCTTAAGAATGTAGGTGAGTACATAACGCTTAGCTTGAAGGTCAGCCAGTTCTCAGTCCATCTCTCCACCCATTCATCTATCCCACAATTTCTAAGCTTCATTACAAAGATGTTGTGGGAGACATTGTCAAATGCCTTACTGAAGTCAAGGTACACAACATCCACTGTTCTCCCCACATCTAAGCCAGCTGGTGATGATACCATAGAAGGTTACCAGCTTGGTCGAGCATGATTTCTCCTTAGTGAATCCATGTTAACTACTTCTGATAAACTTCTTCTCTTCCAATTGCTTGGAGATGACATTCAGAAATTTGTAGCTTTGTAACTGGTAGATAGTGATCACAAATGGTTATTCTGTGCTGAATGAGCTATAGATGCAGGAATTACTATGCAACATAGCAAAGTGCAGACATGGGGTGATGGCAGAGGCTGTGTGGACATATGGCTACACCCACCAGTAGTCAGTTGTTGGTCATACAGAGGAACCTAACTTGGGAGTGGGGTGTGCTGGTTTTAAGCATAACAAAGGGAAAGAAATCAAGTGTCTAACATACAAAACAGGCCATATGAAGTATATCTGGCAGTAACATAGAACTGTAGAGAAACAAACGAAAAGAAAAAGATTAGTGTGTCTTGCAAAATGTAAAAAATAATCCTATGTATACTGTAGAGTGAGGCAGCAACTGTCGTCAGTGATACACTGATCTCCTGGAAAAGAGCTAGGGGTTCTTACAGCTTCCTGCAACATGATATTTCCTCCACTGCCCCTCAGACTGTAGCTATCATCTTGTGCATCATAAAAGGGACAGCAGATGAGTGAGAGGGACACCTACTAGGAACTGTGCCTAAGACAATTTTAATTGTACTGCTATGGAGATTTTTTTCCTGTAATAATACTCTCTACTTTTCTGGCTCTATATTATTGGCATCCTTCCTTGGCCCACATAAAACTGTAGGCATTAGTACAGCCTTTTTCTGCTGCCTGGGTGTATATTTTTCTGTTTAGTTTGCTTCCTTTGTTACTTGGTGGCATCTCTAATGCAGTGCAATCAAAGTTCACAGTGTTTATGCAAGAAAAGGGCTCCCACAGTAGGCATAAAGATTGGGAGTTCACATATGATTCTAATAAAAGCTAAAAAACAAACTTCTGGTATTCTAACACTACGACTTGAGGCATCAGCAAGGTTGCTGCTCTGTGATGAAATTTGTGTGTAGCTTGCAACTGGCCCTTCAACTGAAATTACCTGACTAAGCAGAGGCTAACATCAGGAATCTTCTAAATAAAGAGGTCAGCATCTTCGAAATAGCGTCCTCAAGCAATGTTATCAATGATGACTCTAAGCTGTTACAGCTTTTTCCACCTTGGTTATTCATATAATAATGCAATGCGTCTTTATAGGTATTCTAATGAAGTCATTGAGTTGTTGACTAATAAAAATATAAATTTATTGTGAAAACATTTTAGGGAAAATACGAAGTTTCCAGCTCACTAGCATAATATGTGCTGCTGTAATTTATTGACTTTGGTGTATCCTCCAGCAAATTTGTAACAAGAAAGTGTCTATAGCCTTGCCTCCATTGCTTAATTCAGCACTCAACTGGGTCAAAACTGTCATTGTTGTCAAGATACAGAGAAATCTAATTCAGTCCTCAAAGGCACAGTGTAGCAATCAGTGGAAAACCAGTGGCAACCACAGACTAAGTGACTAAGTACCAATGATTCAGCAGTTTGTGGGGATAATGACATGTCATGCAAACACAGTGTGAAATCTCACAGAAGACTTGCAGAAGCCTGAGAAACAGGTCTCGATGAATGGTAGGGTACAGAGATGAGTGGGAGGGGGTTGGTGGGATGCTGCAGGAATGAGGAGTTTACATCCGGTTTTATTTAATATTTTAAACTAACCCCTTCGAGATCATTAAACAGTTATGCTAATGAAATTAGCAGATGATGTGGATGAATACTGCAAACACCGCTGAAAAAGGAGAGGCAGGAAATAACGAAAGGAGTCACCCTGACAAATGCAAGATAATACATCTGTAAAACATAGTAATTCAAAACACAGATTATTTTTTCCTATGTAGTAGGAGGGCTCTCAGTTATACCAGAGCTGGTAGAAGGCAATTGGCGTTTCTGTATTTCCTCTGATATGGCAGCAAAAAAATTAATGTGAAGCTTATGCCTAAAGGGTTGCTCCTAAGTGAGGAGCTTGAGTGACACCCAGGCTGGGACTGTTGCACGCTGTGCGTAGCAGAGACTAATGAGGACAAAAGTGATTGGGATGGTTCTCATCTGAAAATCTGCCTGGTAAACAGCACAAAGGAGTCTCCTTTTGTAAGAACCAGGTGTTGATCATAGAATCCTAGAAAGACTTGTGTTAGAAGGGACCTTAAAGCCCATCCAGTTCCGTCCCTGTGCCGTTGGTTGGTTGCCCCCACCAGCCCGGGCTGCCCAGGGCCCCATCCAACCCGGCCTTGAGTACCTCCAGAGATGGGGCACCACAGCTCTCTGGGCAGCAGTGCCAGCGCCTCACTGCCCTCTCAGACAAGAATTTCCTCCTAATATCTAACTTAAATCTTCCCTCTTTTGTTTTAAAGCCATTCCTCCTTGGCCTATCACTATCAGGCTGCATACTCAGCATGTGTACTGCAAGTTAAAGAGCTGCTTTCTGCTTACAGTCCTGCAAACTTAGCTTTACTCCCAGAAAGACAGCTCTGTCTAAAAAGAGCCACGTACCCTCCGTACTCATGATTGCTGCACTTTCCATCCTTAAAATTCTGTTGCTTTCAAGGGAAGTTTCAGGAAGATGAGAGACTTTTCGTCTTTTTCTTCCTTCCTCTAGTTAGGAAATTTTTGTACTGGAAGCTTTTCCCTGTGTGAAAACACCTTTCAACATTTTGCCTTTTTTTTTTTTTTTTTTTTTTTTTTTTTTTTAATGTAAGCTGCTACATAGAAGTTTCGAGGAAATATATGGTAATGAAAAAATAATTCTGATACTGGGCTTTCCAGACCTTTATGATAAGTCTTTGTGTGATAAGGTGGAAAGTTCTTCCTCATTCATTGATTTGCCAAACCAGCTTTGCTTAGCCCCTGGATCCCTGGTGCTTGTTGGAGTTGGTGCCCAGGCAGCACCAGCACAGCTCCATTGCATGGGAAGTTCTGCCTGCTGCATCAACACAGTGTCTGCTGTGTCCTTGAATGCAAAGGCTTGCCTCAAAGTTATTCTGACATTCTCCTGTGTTATACTGGGAAAAGAAAGGAAAGGAGGAGAAAATGGGAGAAAAAAGGAGAAAAGAGGGGAAGGGAAGGAAAAGGAAAAGGGAAAGGGAAAGAGAGAAAGGGGAGGGAAAGGGAAAGGAGGGAAATGGGAAGAATAGAAAATCCAATAGTTCAAACTATGTCTTGCAGATTGAAAGGTCACACACTAAAACAACAGATCTGCTTTGTCTTTTTTGTGACAAATATTTGCATACGCATGTATGCTTACATATATATTGCTTCTCTTATTGACTTGATCTTCGAATTTTATTTGGGAGTAACATGCTGCATATCTCAAGCAGCTCAGTGCCTTAAATGTGAGGATGAGCAGTTACTGTGGGAAATATCTACCATAATTATGGGTCGGTACCTTAGGTGAAATTTAGAGCCCAAGAGGAACAAGATCTGGGTGTAGCTAATGAGAGTGAGAGCTGAAAAGGGTAAAAGTGGAAGAACCTCTGGTAAGTATTTTAATCTGAGAGATGTGACTCTCCATCACCCCAGCTGAGTTACAGAACATTGATGGTAACCCTCTGCAGGATGGAACAAGGCACTGGAGCTCCCCACAGAGTTACAACATGAAAACAAAGGAAAAAAGAAACAAAAACAAAGAAGAGAGAGCCTGACTGATATCCTGATATAGCACTGAAAAGTACCTCCTTGGTGAAACCGGTGAACTGGGAGCCTGAGGCGCCGATTTGTAGTTATCCTCAGCTCTGAAGTTCAGGCTTGCAGGGCCCCGTTGCAGTAGCTGTTTTGGGGAAGTCTTCCCTTGAGCAGTGGGGCTGGTGGATGGGCTCCCCGTGCTCTTGATGGGTGAAGTTGAGTGTCCATTTGAGATGCCTGTGTATCGCAGTCTGTAGTCATGAAGGAATTAATGAATAAACTTTCAAAGTTTCCATAGTGCTTTCTAAACATCCATAATACTTCTGAACATAAAATCATCCTGTAATACAAGGAAGATTGCAGAAGGTTTTCAGTGATTATGATAGCTGTTGCATTCCCAAATGTAGGGAGAGATTTTGCTCTTCACAAGGTGACAACCTTTTTGCTCGAGACCCTATAAAATGTCCATTTGTAGGATTCTTTTGTTAATTTTTTACTAGCTTTTAACTTCATGTTTACACTTAAGAAAAGAAAAAGGAAAGCTTTATGTCTGGAAGTGAGATAAGTATCAAAGAGGTACATATTCTGTCTGTTTCTCCTGTCCTGTATGCTGCCCTCCTCTAGTCTACAACTGAGCATTAAATGGTTTTGTAAGTTGTTAAATGTTTTTTTCTGTGGAAGAAATAGAGGTAATCCAATCAAATCCTACGAAGTATCCCTTCACTGCTTCCTGCCTTTCCTCTTTGCTGTTCTACAAGAATCTTGTCCATGTCCGGAGTGTTTAGGTTCTTTTATAATTCTCTTTAGGATCTTCTCAGAACAGAGATGGTATCTGCTCTGAGAGTCTAAATGGGAAAAACATCTACTGCTATGGGATTGAAGAAACAGAAATACAAGATGGAGAGAGTTAATCAAAGTCAGATTAGTGGCAGATCATGAATACAGTTCAGCTATTTCAGCATCCCTTTGGTGTCCTTACTGAGCCGTGCAGCTGGGAAGTCTGTTAACACAACTTTCTGAATGAAGGAAATACTCCTATCTCGTGGTTGTAAACCAACTTCTGTGGTTTTGTGTTAGAGCTGCAGAGCTGTGTAACTGCATTGTCAGCTGTTTGCTTGTCACAGCAGTCTGCACACCGCAGAGGGTGGGCACACTGAGCTGCAGCTCCAGGTGAAATTGCTCCCTGGAGGTGCATCCTGAGCTGCGCGCTCTCTAAGGCACCTTGTGCTTGTCCAGTGGCATCTCAGCACTGCTCTGTCCTGGTGCTTGGATCTGCATGCAGCAGGAGAACAGCCCTAGGGACCTGGCTCCCTGCCACCCCAGCTCACTGTTGGTACTGCTCATTACTGAACAGATAGTCCTTTTAAATTAAAATCTTGGAGTACAAAATGCAGGGCCCTCTGCCTTCAAGAATGAATGCGGGGGTGGCAATCCTGCAGGGTCCCTGTTGCTATTGCTTTGCTACAGCAATGCCTTGCTGTTTCCCTTGTGCCGTTTGGTACATGCCTGGGAGGGCAACAGCTCCCCTGGGCTGCCTCCTATCCCCAGGCACAATCAGCATTCTCGCTGCGTCGCTCAGCATTCCTGGACAGCTGGGCTTTGGTTTCGTTTTTAATCTGTATGTTAAGGGAGTTTTACAGTCAGTTTTTACCATGTGAAGTAATCTCATTGTTCATTACCACAGTGCCATTAGGAATAAGGAGGATGTTTCTGGGGGGAAGCTGCACACTGCAAGCTGCACACATTCAGCTCCAGCGCCACGTGTTCTGTGTAACTCCTGCCAACAACATGACCAGAAGTGTGCCAGCAGCACAGAGCCAGACGGAGCTCAGGAGCCAGCACCTCTGCTAATGGAAATGAGCAGTAAGGAACTGCACTGACTTTGGCCAGCGGAGGATGTCGCCTCAGGCTTTAGTGTGTTCTTCTTTCCAGAAATTGTCACAAAGACTCTAGTTTTGTTTTAAGCAGGCAGGAAGCTGGGCCAGGGTTCTGTCTGCAAGGCTGAAGCACTGCAAAGTGGAAGAAGTGAATCTGTGTCAGCATAATGTGAGCATATCTCTGAGGTGAGCTTGTTGACTACACGAGGGACTGGGACTACTTGCTAGCTCTCCCGGCTGTGCAGTGATGAAGGAGGGTGTGCAGGGAGGGTAAGCCAAATATCCAGCGTGGGGATGGGGATTATCAGGGATGGGGATCACAAAAGAGGAGCTGGGTTTTCAACTCCTGTATCCTCCTTAATAAAGTGCCTAGGTTCAAGCCTTGCAGATAGTGTCGGATCTTTTCTGTAATTGCAAATAAATCCACCAAACTCTATTCAATATATTCCTGCAGGCACAGGGACTTTTGAGTAATACACAGAGATTCAGTGCTTTAAATGATTTAGGTGAAAGACACCATAGATATAACCATGTATTTAAAGATAGGCTTCTCACTGCCAGAGCATGCGTATGTAAAGATACCAGACACAAGGCTTGAGAAAGTCTAGGCTGTGGGATCGTGAGGCTGGCTTTGTGTGGGATTGCAGTGCTGAGCACATGGGGTGCATGGGGCACCTGCCTGGAGCCTGCCTGCACATTGCACATGGGATGCCCAGAACAGGAGCCCTGCTCTTTTCCTTCTTTCTCAAAAGTGGAGAATCCATCTCAGGGACATTGCAATGCTACAGCTAGCACTTTTAAGCCATATATTTGTCTTTGATCTGGAATTTACATCTACAAATGTCACTGAATGTGCCTGTGTTTGCGTGGCTGGGAACGGCCTTCAATGCTTTGCTGAAGTGCGTATCAAAAGAAGCCCTTGCCCCCAAATACTTCTGCTTAAAAAGTGTACATGTTGATATTTTCTCAAACTATAAGATGAGGCTCTTTTAACAAACCAGGTGCCTTTACTTGAGCATAAGAATGCTTGGAGCTTGAATTATGGCTTTTATCACCTTACTGGTTTCTTAGGACTTACTTGAAGCTATTAAAAGAACCCAAGGCCCTGTGTCCGTACATGAGAGCTGTGAGCACTGTTACAGCTCTGATGGCCAGCTAATGATGTGTCAAGATGATCAGGGGTGGCAGAAGCCTTCAACATGTTTCAAAAAGAGGATTTGGTGGAGGAAAAATGACACCTTGAGATTTGCGTAAGGAAACAGTTTTAAACCAGGAAAATAAAATAACCTTGAAAAAAGCATCTGGATATTTGACAGTTATTCAGAGCTCATAATACACTGTGGTACTGTATGTTGTTCACTCATCAGCTAAAATTAGGTGGTTATGTAAGGAGACCACGGTGTGTATCTGAATAGTTACTGTATTGGGTTAATGATGTCACTCATCTTTATTGAGTCATTAGCTATTCTATGGGTTGGCCGGGGGCAGTGTGAATTCAGTAGCCATGAAATCATAGCCAAGTTAAACTTTAGTGAAGTAAACACAACAGAGCTTTTACAAGGGAAAGAAAAACAGCTGCCAGCCAAAGGTATCCTGCCCAGGCTAGGCCCAGGTGACACTGCCACCAACTGTTGTTCCATGCAAAGTTTCAGGAAAGTGCCCTATTGCCCTTAGAGTATAGACAATGGGGATGCTAGAATGGATCTGTTGGTTTGGAGATCAGATCAGCTATTGATTTTAGCATTCTGACATATGTTACATTTGCACTGAGGTCCTATAGTCAAGACAAGTCATGAAATTTCTTGAATTGTGTAAACAAATACATGTATGCCCAAGCTTAAAGGGGAACTAAATTATTATCCACACATAATAGTGTTCCTTAGCTTTCAACACAGACACAGCCCATATTGAAGATCCAATCATACTTGTCGTAAGTTGTTTATTTGCTCACTTACATGATATGCTCTGTCTATCTTCTTCACTCTTAGCGATGATATAAATGCCATACATTTCTCCACCTGGTTTGCTGAACCTGTTCCTTGAGCAGCTGCCAGTTTTGTACTGGAAGGACAGAGGAGAACATGAGGGAGGAGCCTGGATGCACACACACAGGTTGGGTTTTTCAGGCTGAGTGCAGCCATGCAGCTCAGAGCCATTGGCTGCTGCTTGTGGTGAGGACTCCAGTACCCAGAACTGGGACATCACTGCTCAGGTGAACTCTGGGCCCTGCCAGCACATCCACAGCAGGTACTGCTTCAGGCTGAACAACACCACTTCATGCCGATGGCCTCGAGGCCTGCTATCACAGGCCCTGATGGACAAAGCTTCTGAAAGGAGAAAGCCTGGAGCAGAAGCAACGAAAGCCTGGTTGATTCTCAGAAGGCTTCCAGCCCCGCAGCATCACCACACAGAATCACAGAATCACAGAATCACAGAATGGCCTGGGTTGGAAGGGACCTCAAGGATCATGAATCTCCAACCCCCCTGCAGGGCAGGGCCACCAACCTCCCCATTTACTAGACCAGGTAGCCCAGGGCCCCATCCAACCTGGCCTTGAACACCTCCAGGGATGGGGCATCCACAGCCTCTCTGGGCAGCCCGTTCCAGCACCTCACCACTCTCCTGGTAAAGAACTTCCCCCTAACATCCAACCTAAATCTTCCCTCTTTCAACTTAAATCCATTCCCCCTTGTCCTGCTGTTATCTACCCTTTCAAAGAGTTTACTCCCTTCCTGTTTATAGGCTCCCTGCAGGTACTGAAATGCTGCAATGAGGTTACCCTGCAGCCTTCTATTCTCCAGGCTGAATAAGCCCAGCTCCCTCAGCCTGTCCTCGTAGGGGAGGTGCTCCAGCCCCCTGATCATCAATGTGGTCCTTCTCTGGACCCTCTCCAACAGCGCTCTGTCTTTCTTGTACTGGAGGCTCCATACCTGGACACAGTACTCCAGATGGGGCCTCACAAGAGCAGAGTAGAGAGGGACAATCACCTCTCTGTCCCTGCTGGCCACCCCTCTCATGATGGAGCTCAGGATACCATTTTCTTTCTGAGCTGCGAGAGCACACTGCTGGCTCATGTTAAGTTTGTCATCCATCAGGACCCCCAGGCCTTTAAATGTCAGAAACGAACACTGTGGGTAACTTGGGCCCCATGCTGGGCCTTGCTGCTTCCCTGTGAGGTCTGTGCTGATCATGGGCACAGCTTTGCTCCTTTCAACAAAAGGCAAAAGCTTGGGAACTTGCTCTTTTCCTGGACACCTTCTCTCCTCTTTGAAGTAACAGTTCCCATGCATTTCCTGTCAAGGCCTCCGGGCCCCCACACTCTCTTTCTACTCGCTTTTTACCCATTTCTTTTTTAATCCAGAAGGCTGCTTGCTTCAGGAAAGCTTGCCTGAGATTGCACTGTACCCATTTGTTTGCAATGAATGAGAGGCATTTTTCATTTTCCCTGTATTATTATTGCCAGATATTATGTGTACACTTTACAGCCATCTTGCAGAGGGAGCTGGCAAGTCCGCAGAGCTGATGTGTGTGGTGTCAGCAGCTGAAATGGGCTGCTCACTGCCAGGCCCCTGCTGGGGTCAGGAAATGTGCAATTATTGCTCTCTCAAGTTCTGAAAAAGATGGTTTCCTTTAGTTGTATGGAAGTAGTGATACTGCAGCCTGGCCCCAAGTACCTTTCTGACTGCAGAGTGATTTCGGCAGCTTGATTTGGGCAGTGTGGGGAGCCTGGAGCAAGCAATGCTTTTGGGAAATGGTCACACATTTATCCTACATTTAGAAAGTGCATGATAATGAGATGAAAGCTGTGCAACAACACCGTATTAAGACTGTGCTTTCAAATTACATTCATAGAATCATAGAATCATTAAGGCTGGAAAAACTTCTAAGATCATCTAGTCCAACCACCAGCCCATCCCCACTGTGCCCACTAACCATGTCCCTCGGTGCCACATCTCCATGTTCTTGGAACAGCTCCAGGGACAGTGACTCCATCACCTCCCTGTGCAGCCTCTGCCAATGCATCACCACTCTTTCTCAGAATAAGCTTTTCCTAACATCTAACTTAAACCTCCCTCAGTGCAACTTGAGGCCATCCCCTCTTGTCTTATCACCTGGGAGAAGAGGCCAGCCCCCACTTCATTACAGCCTTCCTTCAGGTAGTTTTAGAGGGTGATAAGGACTTCTCTGAGTCTCCTCTTCTCAAGACTGAACAAACCCAGTTCCCTCAGCTGCTCCTGATTAGACTTCAAAGCTTTGTTGCCTTTCTTTAGACATGCACAGTGATGATGTGAAGGCTTTGTGTTCAGCAGGATTGTTCTGTCATGGTGTGCCATCAGACAGCAGTAGCTTTCTTCTGTTTTATTTCATCTTGCTCCAGAAAGTATAAATACACATGCTCCAGTTAGCATCCCTTAACTGGCTGATCACGGATGAACACAACCTACTTGTGGACCAACATAGGACTAAAAGATGGCATTTTTTACTAGTAGAAGTGACTCCAAACCCTTTATGTATTTCAACGTTACATCAGAAGATATCACAGCATGGCTGCCACCACGAGGCCAGGCATAGAATTATAGAATCATCAGCCATGCAAGTCACTAAATTGAAGAAATATGAATTTGTCAGACAGGGCTTGTTCTGGAGGTGTCTGCAAGCAGTGGTGAAGGTACACTGCCTGTATGATACACAGAAGCTGATCTGTGTGCTCAGGTAGTATTCCTCAGGTGCTACCAGAGGGTCATGGGCTGGCTGCTGGTGGCCCAGCAGCAACCATGGCCTACGGTGTTCTGGACATGGCATGTAGGCAGGAGATATGGCTGAAAGTCTCTTCCTAAACCTGCTGGGATATTTCAGCACAGCAGTGACAGAGTGGTCTTCCTCTGCTTTGCCACTAATAATGATGTGCAGCACAGATCCGGGAGAATGGGGCTGCAGTTCCCCACCACCATGGCAATTGGAAGTCAGCTTTTCCTGATGGAGAAGCAAGCTACCAAGCCTTAAAACTATAAGAAAACCAGTCAGTCTTCTTTTTAAGATATACAAACACGGCTCCCAGTGCCATGGAGCAGAGCTGGAGAGGAGCTGTTCCTGGGGCCTGAAGGCTGATGACACCATCACACACAGTGAGCTCTCACTGCTGCCTACAACTTGTGTATGGGGATGGATGTAAAGATCAGCACATCGGCTGGGTTGTTTCCAGTATGTGAGAAATTATAAAGCCAAAGCACTAAAAAGTGAAAAAGAGGCTCTGTTTAAAAAAAAAAAAACCCACACTATTTCTTGGGGAAAAAAAAAAAAAAAAAAAAAAACCAGCCATAAATGTCATCAACAGCCTAGAGAAAAGAAAGGCAATAGTACCAAATGATGAGTGGGACTAGGGGGGATGTGTGTTACAGAAAGCAGGTCTCTCTTTCATAAGGAACAACGTTTGACAGTTTGAGAAGAGCTGACAATAAAACACATGATTAAATGAGCGCCAGAGAGCAGACTTAGCCATAAAACTATACATTTAGTGGCTGTCCCAGCTAAGCCATAGCAGTATTTATTGAGTTATAACACTGGAAGAGATGAATAAACATGACTGAGACCATGAGGGCTCAGAGGGATTACCTTTGTTTTTAAGAGAGGCTTTACCATATTTGCTCAAAAATCTTCACATGGTGTAATTTTAAAGTACACTTCTGAACCTATAGTTAGACAGTGTCAAAGAAGATAAAGGAGATTTATGATTTATCACGAGATGGGTAAACCAATCCAATACAGGAGACTTTCAAAGACCTTTCTTGTCCTAGATGCAATAGGATCACTGTGGCCTCTGATTCTGGGCTTTCCTGATGTTTTCTATTTATCTTTCAGGAGATGCGGATGTGGAAAAAAATTAGGCTTTTTCATTACTTCACCTTATGCAGAAAACAAACAAACAAACAAACAAAAAAACCCAGACATCACTGATGTCACAGAGGGAAAACCTATGGGAAGAGAGGGAATTGTTTGCATTAAGCATAGCCTCTGTCACATCTATTTCAAAAGAATAGTAAAAAATTTAATGGGATTGGCTGGGATAAAGCCATTTCCCCAGAGCAGGTAGCCAAAGAGGTATCAGAATGCAGAGCTGCTTCACTGATTCATAAGAACATGTAACGTACAGGCTCACAGTGAAATATAAATTGCAGAACTCCTACTGAAACGTATGCTCATGGCCCTATAATAACCACATATTACCAACACTAAGAAATCAGCCTAATGTATTACCAAGAATTTCTTTACAGACAAATAGAACAGACACCAATTTTTTGGAGTTATTTTTTAAGTATTCCAAATTTTGTTACACCATTTGTCAGAATGAGAAAGGGAGGTTTTCATACTCCTTGCAAAAATGCCTTGTTATCACTGACTTGCTGTGGGTTTTTAAATGAGATTCCCACTTGCAGCTGAAATGAAACCAGATATCCCTGATAGGAAAAGGTTTGCTGTTAACGGAATTTGAGCTCTAGTATAAACATCAGAAAATACTGCTGCAGGACATTTTCCAGATCTGCCCAAACATCTGCCCCTTAGGTCATCTCTATTACTTCCCAGTGGTAGGCACCCAGTCCACCTGGGGTCCTCAAGAACTTTCTTTCCAGGGTACATTTCTGCATTCACCCTCTTGTTACCTGGCCTGGCAGAAACACTTCCACTGGTCATCACAGGTAGGAGAGATGGCCTGTGCCACATTTCTTTGGTCCCTGAACCCATTGCTTGCAGCAGTACTTGCAAGCAGCAATTGCCGTGCCCTTTCCTCCAGTCATTGCTGTTTTCAGGAAGAGACACCTCTTTGCTGATGATCTTTTTTGATTCAAGGCAACCCTCTCAGTAGCTCACGGAAGATCCCTTTAATTAACCTTCTGTGGGCAAGAAGATGCAAGATCTATCCTTAAGTCATACAGTTGCATTAAACCTGCAGACTTGAAGTCTTCATATGTGCAGAGCTCTGGGCAGTGGGTGTTGTGCAACAGAACAGTCCTGGGGCAATGCCTTCTCCTTCTCCATAGCTACGGCATACAGTGGTTTCACAGCAGTAGGATGAGATCTTGTTTCAGCTGCTGCAGGATATCATATATCAACTGACACAACTGGAGTTAGGTTCAAACTTGATATTTGGCAAAATGTTAGGTGTTAAATGAAGGAGATTCCCAAAAGTATGCAAAAAGCTCTCTCTGAAGTCATGTACCTGATGACTTCCCCATCCGGCACCTGAAAGGAATTATTGGAAAAAGAATGGAAAACAGAAAAGAAAATATCAGTGCATCTTTGTGGATATCCAGGGTTTGCCACCGCGCAGAATCCTGTTGGGAGCATCCCCTCCCTCCCACCAGGAGGTACATGGACTAATTGCAAGAGGGAAGTAGGAGGGCTCCTCAGACTGGATACCATGAAGGTGGAGGAGGATTGGTGACTCATCAGGACACAGGAATGAGTGGGCAACCAGTGAAAGAGAGCCCTGACATCAGCAGGAAAGAGCTTGCTCACACTGCACAGAATTGCCTCAAAGCATAAATTCACTGAAGAAGATATGGGATGTCTTCCCAGTGAAGGAAGGACCTGCAGAGGGCTGTTAGGCACTGATAAACATCTGGCTCAGGATGTGTCTGACCTAAAAGTTTTTGGAAGCAGGATGGGTTTTTCAGGGAAAAAAGGGCTCTGAATCCACATTTTTGTTCTGTTCTTTCCTTTCCTGGCTGAGAGACACAGTTGGAGAGTGGATACTAGGAGATCCCAGCCTCATCCTGGATGTACAACCACCCACCAGTTTGGTGTACAGGAAAGGAACCTCTGAATCTTTTGATATTTGGAGTTATCCAAAGTTAAACTCTAAGTTGTGGTGGGGTTTTTTTGTTTGTTTTTGTTTTTAGGGAAAAATGTCAGGTCCACATTAAAATCACTATTAAAAATAATACCAAATTCTAGCAAGGAGTGACTGTTTATGCCTGCTGTATCTCAGATGGGAATGATTTTAACCTGAAATAAGGGAATATTTCAACATGTTTACAGCACCTGTGGGGCCAGAGATTAATGTGGGAGAGATGAGACAGCAAAGGAAGAGAAAGCTGTGTGAGAGCAGCAACGAAGAGGGAATTAGCAGTGCAGCAAGAGCATGGTGAAAGGTCTTGAAGCTGTGGAAATCCCAGTGTGCATGAAACAAGTTGAGTACACAATTAGTAAACAAAACAGGGAGGAACGGAAACAAAAAAGATTAAGGGTATTATACACAGATACAGTCTTGTATCATAATGTGAATGCTTCCAGCAAATGCAACAGCTTTGATGCACTTATTTACATTCCTGTGAAACACAAGTAATTCTGTGGCAGCCAAGGAAGCAGCTCTGAGGCAGTTGTCAGTGGCTTTAGCTCTCCCAGAGCACTCACGGATGAGGTGTGCAGGCCAGCTGCAAAGCAGAGTTTCCACGCTGGTGAGGGAGAAGGGAATGAAATGCTGCAGTTATCAGTGAAAAATCAAGTGATGACATCTTGAGAGCTGGACGTGGTGCAGGGTCAGGGGAGTTCCTGGGCTGGGCTGGGCTCCGCTCTAGATTTCTTGATCTGGCTGCTGCTATGGCTCTTCTACAAGCTGGTGGTATTAATACTGCTGGAATATATGGTTTGTTTAGCTATCTTTATTGACCCATGCATATACCTACTATATAATTTATGGTGCCATTAGTAGTTCAGTCATGCAGCATTTGCTGTAGAAAATCTCCAGTGAAGCCAGTGGGAGATTTTGCTAGGGTAAGGAGTGCAGGCCTGGCCTCTGCTTAGCCTTTTCTCTTTCCATTGCAACACAATTAACCTTTTCATTAGAAGAGGACTGTTCCAAATAAGCAGACCTCTCAATGTGTATTACTGAGCCATCTGAAGCTGTCTCTTGCCCTGGAACAAAACATCGTTGTTCCAGCCACACATGACATTTGAAGACCTATTTATACAATGTGTCAGCTCCATTTGTTTTCTTCATCCTGATATTTTCCTCTGTGTTTTTGCCTAGCCATCCAGACTGCAAGGATTGAAGTTGCTTCTAGTTCCCTCCTGCCCTGCCTCTGGCCCGTCTCCCCTGTTGTGGACAGAGGTGAAACAATCCAGAATCAAACGGAGCTTTGCCTACCTCATCCTGTCTGCACTGAGATCAGTGCTACTGGGCATCTTGGGTAGAGAGCACCGAGAGCTTGCAGCAGGACCTGATGTGATTGCAACTTCTCTCATACCATCCTGCCCATGGGTGGCTTATGGAGACACTGTTCCTGCTGTTGGAGGGAGTAAATTGTATAGTTCATACATGCAACCCTCTAAAGTACCTGCATTTCCCCTTTGGTTCATGTACGTCCAAAACTTCTAGTAAGTCCTTCATGTGTGACAGCTCAATGCTAAGTGATGCAATAATAACAATAATAATAATAATAATAATAATAATAATAATAAAATTAAAAAAGAACTCAAAGCTGAAATAAAATCCTTATCAGGACATATAACCTGATAAATCCATATAACCGTATAAATCCTTGTAAGGACAACAAAACTTGTGGCCTTATCTATGGAGTTTTGGCCTGGATGCAGTAAATGGAGTATTGGTGCATCCTCTCCCCTGATATAAACAATTTCTAACTCAAGATCTCCCTCCTCTTTGCAGAACAGAACTTAGGTAGTGCCTTCCCTGCTTTAAAAGCAGCAAAATAACGTCTCTCCTGAAGCTGGCACTACCTAGTGACAAATGATAGCTTAAGTCCTTTTTTCAGTTCTTCACACAACGTGCTGACTGAAGGTTTCAGGCTGCTTCAGTGCATGCAGGGTGCCAGGGAAATACAGTAATCCCTTACATAAAACAGAAAATGAAGCTGGCAGTGCCAACATTGGCGAGCTTGGGGCTGCAACAGCAAAACCTCATCTGCACTCACTGGTATTATCCCGAAGTGGAAAGTTAGGGGAAGGAGAATGAAACAGCTTCATGCAAGCAAGCCTGCTCCTGCCAGCTACTGCATGGCCTGTTAAAGCCTTTGACGAGGCACAGCAGGACTTTATGGCTCACCTCGTGCTTCTCTATCCTCATGGGAGGAGATGGGAGTTCTGGGCTACAAGGTCAGAGATTCATCATCAGAGCATCTCACCATCGTGTTTTCCATAGACACTCCCTCCTACTCTGGAGAATGCATGATCTTCACAAAACACGAAGCTGCAGGTCATCTTCATGTCAAATGCCTCATGTAAGTCAACAGCCTTTGTGCCCTGTGGACGGTTTTGCTGCAGGGCAGAGAGGCATTCAAGGAGCAATGCTCCTAGTTCCGTGTGCTTGAAGTGCCATTGCAATGCTTGTGAGCTCAGCTTTGCATTCCAGCAGCTGGGCTGGAGCTGCGTGCACAGCTCCACTCAGCACAAATGAAACCAAGGCATCCATATGCTGTGCATTAAGTGAGTGTTTGATCTGCTGTGAGCCCTGGAAGCCTCCTGCTCACTGGCTTGCTGCTTGGATACTCCCTCTTCCTCTCCTCAGCAGTTTTGAGGAGTGCATAGAGCCTGGTGTCAAAACCTGCAACAGCATGTGTTTATTGACTCTGTGATGGGAACTACAGCACTTAAAACAGTTCAGAAAGTGTTGCTGGCCACAGCCACAAAACATTTCCTCATCTTTTCCATGATAGTGGAGGAAAAGTAAAATTCAAGTGGTATTTTCCTATTTAAAGAAGGAAAAATGACTGCCAAAGTGGATGGAACTTAGTCCAACTGATGCAATGCTTAGGTTAGAAAAGCAAAATGCGTATTTCCTGAGTGCAGGAACTGCAGATGTGCATTGCCAAGGCCATCGTGAAGATACCCAGCCTGGTGTGGGCAAGGAAGAGCATGGATAACACCAGGCTTCAAGCCTGCCACCCTGTATTATTGTGCCATATGTTTTGGAGTCACAGCAGTCACATCACCCATTAGTGCTGTTTTACTATGAATCATAGAACCATTTGAATTGGAAGGGACATTTAAAGGTTAACTAGTCCAACTGCCCTGCAATGAACAGGGACATCCACAGCTAGATCAGGTGCTCAGAGCCTGGTCCAGTCTGACCTTGAATGTCTCCAGGGATGAGGCATACAGCACATCTCAGGGTAACCCATTCCAGAAGCCACAGACAACTCTGATCCACACTATAAATGAATGCTCCTTTGGAGAAAGAACTCGATGTTTCTCCAGTGCTGCTCTATGCAGGTTGGGGACTTGCAGTACTGTAATCTGGAAGTGGTACAATGGGGAAGAAGTGCAAGCAACAACCAAGTAACAATAGAAATGAGTTTATTTTGTAAAAAGTTATAAAATGAATATTGTACAAAAATAAAGTCTGTAGAGAACTTTGGTTGATTAACACAAATGACTGAGACATAAATCGCAGGTGAAGTAAAAAACTCCAGAGAAGCACACTCCTGTTTTCAGTAAGGTCTAAAAAAAAAAAAAAAAAAAACCAAAAAAAAAATCACAAACTTTACCCTTTTGTATTTTGAACGTAGTGATTTGCTGCTCAGAAAATGCGCGGGGGGCAAGTGTTGAGCAACAGAGCTGTGCATGCCCCAAGCACTGCATCCAGCTCTCCGCCAGCAGCGAGCGCCCCTTGGCTCGCAGGTGCTTCTGGCGGCATCTCAGCTGTGCCCTGCCCTGCACAGGGTGAGGTGTCCCCATGGCCTTGCAAAAAGAGCCCGCAGGTGGGCTCTGCGCAGCCAACCTCAGCCCGAGGAAGCAGTGGCAGTCGGTGCTGAATTTCATTTTGTACGCGTGGTACAAATTTCTAGGTGTGTTCTGGACTTTTCTGACCGCTAGACCCTTCTTTTGGGGTGCTCCGAGGTGTCCCCGTGGCCTTGCAAAAGCCCGCAGGTGGGCTCTGCACGGCCGACCTCAGCCCAGGGAAGTAGCAGCGGTCGGTGCTGAGTTTTGCTTCATACACGCGGTACAACTTTCTAGGTGTGTTCTGGACTTTTTTGACCACTAGACCCTTCTTTTGTGGTGCTCCGAGGGGCCCAGAGCAAAACAAGTGAGGAGAGCCATTGCATGTGTGAGATAAAAGGTTGGACCATCACTTCAACTTTTCAATAGGGATTTTTTTTCTTCCTGTTGTTTTTTCTTTTTCTGTGGGAGTTGATGCTTCACCGATCGTCAGGTATGTCTAGAGACCTGCACTGCGGCCCCTTCAGGAAAATAGTCTCCAGAACGGGAGAGTGGCAGGTAAGAACGCCCTTGCTGTACAGCCTCCCTCGCTGTAAGGAAACTCAGACTGCTCTGCTGTGTGGGTATGATCCTGTAATACTTCAGCAAATTATACAAAACTCTTTGGTTATTTAACACAATCGTTTACCTGAAGGCTACATTAAATCCAGGGCTAACTAGTAAGAGGGATTTAACCTTTTCTACATGGAAATATGGAAGGAAAAGCTTAAATAACTACAAGAAATTATAAGGCTAAATGTGATTAATTTCCATTTGTCAATAGTTATATGAGGTCAGTTGGCAAAAAGTGTGAGAAAAAAATTGTGGCTACATTTTAAATATGACTAGAATTAGTTTGTCTAACAAATGGCTAATGCTGAGCCAAGTGCTGTGACCCTCCCTCATGTCAAACTGTGTTTGCTCCAGCACAGGTATGACCACCATCATTTTCAGAAGTACTACTGAACATGAGGAAGGGCTGCAGACTTTGGCACTACATTTTGTGAACATAATCAGGTTTTTGTTTAAAAGCAAAAAAGGTAAAGTAAGTGATTTTTTGCATTCAAGTTAACACCTTCAACAGCATGGACCGTTGTTCCCAACTTATTTGTCTCTCCGTACCTTCCAAGCACCTCCTACTTTGGCACCTTTGAAAAAAACTTTAATAAATAAGGAAAGGAGACTCATTACTGAACTGTAATAAATAACAATAACTTAATCTTAATAAATATCTTCTGTATATTTATGTCTCTGAACGGATGCATTGCATCAAGTAGTCTCTGCTCACTCACAATGACCAAATATAAATGTAGCTACGCAAGTGACATTAGTCCTTTGTAAACCAAAAGAAACACATTTTGTGTATGCCAGGCTTATTTCACTTACTATACTAGGAAGAAGTGCTTAAAAACTCAATTTGTTTTCATAGGTAGCAGAAAAATGAAATCCTACACTTATTTTGAAGAAATGTGAGATGGAAATAACCAAACTTAACCAGTAAGTGGAACCAATTTGCTTTGTACTGACATTGGTCCTACAGAACTTGAGCCTGGGAATTTTGACTTTTGCCTGATACCATCTTACATAGGATATTAACCTTATTGTAATAGAAGTTGTCTTAAGCGCTGAAGAACCAACCTTCAATGACCAACAGCACAACGTGTCTTTGGGTAATGCTGAGGGCACAGGCTCAGCTTCCTGGTGCAAGTGGGGACAACCCCACAGCAATGCAGTACTGCAGGGCTGTGTTTTTAAGCACGTTCCTCATGGATGCAAGTCTCACTGGTGGTGGACCATGTCAAGTGGGAAAGGGAGTGTGTACGCCATCCAGCTGCTTGCATCCTCACCTAAGCTTTTATTTACTTTCCTGTAGGACTTCAAAAACCTCCATCTCTTAGGCCACCTCGCACCCCCCAGGCTTCCACGCCCCTCGTTCCGCATTCTTGGCCCTTTTTTTTTCTGTTCTGAGCAGACACATCCCCGGGAACCTTGGTCCCTCTCTTTTCATTATCGCAGGAATGCAAAACTGGAGCCGCCTCCAGCGCACAAGAGTCAGACACATCCACACCTTTTTGCGGAATGTTTTTTCAGTATGTGGTAAACCAGGTTATCATCCAAAAAGGACAGGTCATCGTCAAAGGCTGTGGGTCTGCAGCAAGCTTGCCTCACTTTGTCATTGACTAGTTTTTTCTTTCTGGTTAAGTTTTTCAAAATTTTGTCATACGTGGTCTCAACTGCATCACAAGATCCACTGCAATACCGGAAGATGAGCTCTTCTTTGGTTTCGTATCCCAAATCCAAGTCAGTCACATTTAAATGTATTTCTGTTAAGACACATCCCCGATTTTTGCCCTTTTGGTTCCTCCTTCCCTTTTTGCTGGAATTCTCTACGTTTGTGGCTGCACTTTGCCGGTTCCTCTCCCGCCTAGAAAAAATCGGAGTCTGTTTATCTGGCGATCTCCTCAGTCTCTTAATAGTGGCTTGAATAAAGTCCACTACCTCATCGAACTGATCTGGGTAATCCTCTGGCATATTAGCTGTTTGAAGAAGAGAAAAAATGCTTTGTAACATGTCAGCTGTCACAAAGTTGGTGGTTCAAAAACACAAGACACATGCAAGCTGCTCTGCCCATTACTGCAGACACACTAAAAACAGGGTAATCAGGAATCAGAACTGAAACTCATTTGGGAGAAAATATTAATGAGATTGGTATGTATCTCTGTAGGTGTCTGCTTATGCTTGGTAGCACTCCAGTGTATCTTTCAGTATTGAATGAACCCTGTCAAAATTGAGGGGAAGAAAAGCACATCATGATACAAGTATTAGTTAATGGGTGGATGAAGCTACGTTAGGGAGGTTACACAGGCTCTTCCTAGCAAAGCTGGAATGGGATGAGGTTTCTTTGATGCAGTTTTGTGATTGTAATTGTTAAGTGTTGTCTTTTCACGTCAGCAATGGTTTGTATTGTCAAAGCTATCTATCGATAAGGTTTTTGAGCAGGACAGAAGGAGGAGTTTCCCAGGGTGCCAGGCTGAGCTGTTATTCCTGGCTGAATGCCTGCTTTTTAATGCTTTTAGGGGATAATTATTGCCAGAGCTTTTGAAAATGATCTCTTAGGACTATTTTGCATCACAAGACACTTATTAGACTGGGTAAAAATAAGTCAGAATAGAAGTATTATGTTAATTTTCAAGGTAAATTTTATTAATGCATTTTCTTCTTTGAAAGTTAAAATAGCTATTGCATTTTTCACTTGATATGTAAGTATGAGAGCTAAGTTATTCAACTAAATTAAATGTTAAAGTCAATGAAATATTTTGACACTGATAGAATGAACCTCTCCAAGGAAGGTGAAATTGAATGTATTCTTCTGAAATGTTCTAAGAATTCTGTTTTTCATCAAGATTTGAAATAACATCATATTTTGAAATCTTTATGCTTCCCATGAACTAAATCCCACAGTGGAATTTGCTTTAGTGAAAATAGTGACTTAATGACAGGTCAAGCTGTCAGAAGTCCATGTCCAGATGCATGTATCTTACATTATTAATAACTGCATATTAAATACGTAAATAACGTTGCAGTACTGAGATTGTTTTTCTCATTCATTGTGCCAAAAATTGAGTCTTTGAGGACCCACTTCCTTTGCAGGAACACCTAAGAGGATGCTTCTTTCTGTAAGTAATTTGTAAGTGTCCACCTGCACAGCAGACTGGTGTCACGTACCCAGCCCTGTATTGAAAGGGGCTCCATCTCCAAAGGATCCCCAGGAATCTGCAAATACTGGGAAGAGTGATGCAGTGTGCCTGGCCAGGCTTTGATGCCTGCATTAAGCCACCATGGCTCTCACCCAGGTAGGTACTGAGATAGGAATAGATCCATGGCAACAAGTCAGGGCCACACTTCCTTCATGTGCATTACAACAGATAGGAGTCTTGATGGGAGACTGGGCAGTAGAAGTCCCCAAATCACATATGACTGGGGGATCAATACTTTTATCAGGGGAGACAAAAGTCTCCCAGACCAGTGGGAGCTTCCCAGTGACTACAGAAAAACACACTTATGGGATGGCTGCTACCTATACAGTTATACAGGACCTGAACAAGGCAAGATCCTGCACCAAGCCCCATATTCCTGTCCACTGATGGTAAATGCACCATTCTGGCTCTCCTCTGGCTTTACCTCTCTATTGGGAACCAAAACAACGACTACAAGTCACACCTACTGGCTGGGCAGGTAGCACTGAATGCCCCACTTAGTTCTCTTGCAGGATAGGATGGTCTGTCTACACTGGAGAATACTGCCCTGCTAAGTAAGGTCTGGGACGAGGTGGAATATGTTCCATAGAAGCAGGAAGAGGTAGACCTCATGCTCAGCCAAGCAAAATGACCCACTTGGAGCTGTCCCACCATCCACTGCTGAAGTATGGGCCTTGCCCTGGCATGGATATGGATAGAAAGAAGTTTGGTACTCGCTCTTGTTGATGGAGGACTGGATGGTTTCTAGGTTTCTTACGTAGAAACTAGCTTTCTTTGTTTACAACCCCATCAGGGAAGGCTGCGACTCTGAGGAGACAGCTCTGGCTGTGCCATTCTCTACTCTCACCTTCCTGTCATCCCACTCATACTATTGTGACCATCCCAGCCCACACTTCTGCCACACATGCCTGACCAACCTTTGTAGCAATAGTGTGATACAACAAGATATTGGCTGTGGAGACCAACTCCCAGCAATCTAGAAAGCATAGCAGGGTTCAGCAAAACCCATGCAGTGGACAACCACCAGGAAAAGGATAGGGGATTGCTACAGGGAAACTTAACCTATGCCTGGAGACTCCTATCTGATACCTTCAGCTTCACACTTACCTACTAGCACAGCATGGGAAGTAAGTGTTCCCCTGCCCACGGAGGTAGAAGGAAAACTCTGAATTACCTGAAGAAATAATAACCCAACTAGACATACTGTGTTTATGCTTGCAATTCAGCTGCAAAAACGCCACCCACCCATGTGACAGTGGGTGACAGTACAGGAGTCTACTTGAGTTACTAATACTAATCTGACAGCTACAGTGTCCAAGCACTGTCCTGCTCAAACCAATGAAGTATGCCCTAGAGAGCAGATAATGATGGGAAAAGGCCCATGCGGTGGTCTGTATTCCCATCTGAAGCCCATGCTGATATCCATTCTGGTTCATGTGACATCATTATCCCAAATGCACCAACGGAGCTAATGTCACTGAGAGTTTTCTGTGCTGCAAAGAAGCCTGTAATACTAAGATGGAGTAAATACACTGTGGAACAGACATGAAACACTGCTAATGCAGACATGGAATGCCAACACAGGAGAAGGTGGAAGCAGAGGGGAAAAACTAGATCAACTAATCAAGACAAAAGGGTATCAACTAAAGGAGTCAAGTCACGTGGACTTGCTGCAACTAGAACCAGGGGTAATTAGCAGTATGACTGACTCCACTAATCTCACTGTGGCTCTAACATAAACCACACAGGAAGGACTCCAAGCTGTAATCTGGGATGAAGCATGCATGGCCAGTACAGCTAAAGAAGCTGGAGATTCTTGCTCAGCTCATCCCCTCTTGCAACATCAGGCCACTTAGGAGACTCACTGGGAGAGCTGCCAGCACTATGAGTGTGATGAATGCCAATTTTCTGTCTCCAGGGTGGATTTCCTCTTCAGCACAGGGAATTGGAAAAATATCCCAAGCAGATATCCAAAACATTACAGAGGAGTGCAGTGACCCTCAGTAATTTGGGAATTACATCACTGGAGGAAACACAAGGCACACAGGTGATACTCGGGAATATTTAGGGAATTTTGAGAATGGTGGTCACACAGTCCCACTTGAGGAAATGTCCTGGACCTATCAGCCCTGGACAGTGAGTGCCTACTCACCTACAACTGCCCATGCTACTATGAGACTATGTGTGTACACAACGGTAGCTGTGTTACTGCACTACTCAGTGAATCCTTTCAAGTTTTCATAAGCAATAATACTCCTCTACCCAAACTAGTCACTATCAATGCAACAGTGCACCTTCTGACACCTTTTAACTGGACTGCAGATATGACCCAAGTTTTCTCATTTAGTTTAGTACTACTCGAGGAACAACTCCAACCCCTGCAGTCAGCCAGACTCTGATTGGCACAGCTAAATACAGTCCTACAAGGCTGAGCTTCAACACATTCAGCAGCAAGGCCATGACCTGTAGGTACAGCATCAAGTGCAGCTGGACCCAGCAACAACTAAATCATGGATCCAAGCCATGGGATGTACCCAGATTGGCTTGGAGCTAATTATCCACTATGAACAGCTTGCAGGGTTTTGAAGAAAAACTTGAGAATCAGAACAGTCATTTTATGACTTAATAGGTATACTCTGTTGTCCAATAAGCAAGGGGGGGCCTGGGATTAAATGCTGTATTGAACACCTGAAGTAGAACCCTGGGCAGTCAAGTAGAAGTACCAGCCTTAACACAAGGTGTGATGGGTTGAAACAAGGCACTAAAGATAAATGTGAAGAAAGTTACAACCAGATATCACACACAAATAAGCAATAACCACTGACCAAGGACAAAAGACCATAAAAGGCTAACAGGCAGCAGGGAAGGTGGAGAAGATGGACAGTAGGATCACCCTAGCCTAGCCTCCCTGCATCACAAACACCATGTGATGGGCACCTGTTTAGTCTCTGCACTGTGGTAAGTGCTGTTGGGGGTTTAGAGGATGCTAAGCTGTGTGGTCAGGGAACACTAGCACAGGGACAAGAGCTGCTGTGGCATCCAGTGCTGGATTGTGATCTGAATAAAGACACTTGATTCATCCATGATCTTTTTAATTAGTTATCTCTCTGTTGCAAACACTGCTTGAAAGCCATTTATAGTCTCAGAATGAAGATAAACAGCCTGGCAGCTTTGCTCTCTAACAAACAGCACAGTACAGATCATGTTGGCTTGAATCCACACCAGAAAGGGCTTTCTGTTGGGATTTCACATCCCTGGGAAAAGGAATTACCATCCCTTCCTATAAAACACACAGTTGGCATGTGTGTGTGTGTATGATATTTACACATACACACTCACAAATATGTGTAATTACACACACACATATTTTTTCAAAACAAACTAATTTACTGACAACACTTCCCTTCTGGTGGAAAAGCTGAGAGAACAAACATGACAGACGCTTGTCAAGCTGTACAAAGTACCAGCAGGAAATGCTCAGATACTACAACAACAAAAGCAGCCAAATCCCTTCTGTGCAGCAGTCCCTGGTCCCTGGCCCCAGGGCAGGAAGGAATCAGAATTTAAAAATACAAAGCCTTCTAGGATGGGATAGGATAGCCCACAACAGAATGTGCTCAGCATAGGTTAGTGAAGGCTCCCTGAAGAAAAGACTGTAAATCCTGAAAAGAAACATCCATCTTTGGGAGATACAGGGCCTCTTTGTATCTTGCTCATGATGTGGGATAAGGGCTCGCAGATCCCAGTGGGACAGTATGACAGGGCTGAACCCCCATCACTGACATATGCTGCCATGAACACACACAGGACTGGTGCAAAGTCGTCAGGTTCTGTCTGGGGTTTACATTACAATTTTGAAGGCCATTTCCTGACCACTGAACACACAGAATATCACTTGGCTGAGCTTCTTCTTCCCATGGTATAAAACTCCTCACCCCATTCTTTCCTCTCTTGACCCTTTCACATTCTGGCATACAGATGTTTTAGCATCTGCCTAGCTTCTGCTTAGCACCCTGCCAGTGGGAGCAAGGGACATACAGTGGTGCTCCAGTGGGAGCTGCAGAGAGTACGCACGATCTGCTCCTGCTCAGAGAGTCACAAAATGGTGTGAGTTTGAAGGGACCTTAATGTTCATCGCGTTCCAACCCCCTGCCATGAGCAGGGAAATGATCCATTAGATTAGGCTGCCCATGGCACCATCCAACCTGGACTTAGACGCTTAGAGAGATAAGGCACCCATATCTCGCTCTCCTACAGCTTCCTTCCCCTCCCACTCTTTCAGTGCCATGCAAAGAACTGACCACTAAAGTAGGAACAGGCTTCCAGTGGCAATCACATCCTGACTGTCTTCTAGAGCCAGTGTCCAGAGCAGGGGCTATGAATGGCAGCCCTCAAGCTGCTCTGCTTCTGGGCAGCGTCATGTCTAGCTGAACCGGGGCTATTGATCTGCCAGGAGTTTCTCAAAGGTTCAGAGAAGGAATTAAAAAATGGAGGAAAGAAGAAACATCACAGGAATGGTGAATACACACATCCAGAACAGTGACCAGGCTGGAATTAGGGTTGGTAACACCAACTGTCCCAAATTCCAGGATTCTAACAAGAATAAAAAAGTGTGATCCATTTTATAAATAAAAAGATGTTTAGAAATTAATAATATCTGCTTCTTCTGATTGCTGTCTGCAAACCCTCTGCTTGCCTTCTGAACCTGTAGGGCACATTCAGATCAACATTTTAACTCATTTTTGGGTTAGAAACTTCCCTGTTTGAATGCAAACTGAAATTCTTGCGTCACTGCTACTCCCCAGAACCTGAGGCTTTGACCTGCCTGTCCCCTACACAATCTCCATCCCCTGGAGACTGCAAGAGCTGGCAACAGGTGCAGACTCCTGCAGCAAGCATAGGCTCCAGGGCTCCCCACCAGCCCCTGCAGAAACCTGCCCTGGAGCCATGCATTGGGTGCACAGGGAAATGTGCCTTCCTCTGGGCATCTTCTCTGCTTCATCTCCCCAGAGCCTGCTGTTGCATTTCCAGTTAATTAGAGACACCATGTGCCAGCAGGACAGGGATCTGGTGCCTGTGCTTTTGAGAACACTGAATAGTGGTCAGACAGACTTCTACCTAAAATAGCTCTAAATGAATATCCAAAGCATGCTTACTGCATTCTCAAGAAAACTGTTTCCATTAAGGAGAAATGGGCATTTTATTTCCGTCTGTTCAAATGGGATCAAAATTACATTTTGTAAAACTATTCCTTTTATTTCACCAGCAACAATTTTATTTTAAAGCCAAGTATTCCCCCGCAGTGGTAGTAACCCAGCATGGTAGAGCAAGAAACCCTCAGTTTGTACCTGACCACAAATTGGTTTCAGTGGGAACAGATGGACCTTCAGCTTTTGAGAAAAAATTCCAGTTACTCATTTTGGTGCCTGGTCATGGATTTAAAAGGCTGACTACAGCCTCTAATAACCACGCTGTCTATTTTCTTTTACGAGAAAGGCTTAAATTCTATTAATTGCAAAATAATAACTAATACAAGTAGGTTTTCCTTTTCATTTTTTTTTTTTAATATTTCTATTTTTTACAAATTTATCTAAAACTTTAAGTTTGAAGTTATTGGAAACTCTACTTCAGGGAACAGATTTCTGTAGAGACCTCAGGAAAATGTAAGAGCATCACAGCAATATCAGCTCAGCATATCCTGAGTTAAGGCGATGTAATAAAAATCACATAAGGTACACTAAAAATGATAAAATTGGACTTTTGTTTTGTACTGCAGCTTCTATGCATGCATTTGTGGGATACTGTGGGTACTACATCAAAACATCATGTTAAACATTTAATAAAATTACCAGGATAATATTTCACTTAAATATAGCTGTCTTCCAATTACGGAGGTTCAAACAACAGCATTCAGCATCTAGTTTCAAGTAAGATTTCAAAGTTCAATGGATTTAATCCAGCTCATTATAATGATAAGTGTTATTTAGAAAACCCAGATGCAGATCTGTGTTAGGATCAAATGGCCCCTTTTCAAAAATGGTTCTTGTACTTTCATCTGGGCCTTGAACTTAAGTATTTTAATTTCCTTTCTTTCCTCCAAAGTTATAATCACAGAGATGTTTCTTCCAAGATCACTTCTGGTGGGAAATATATACATGTAATGCAGCCCTAACTGTAACTGCAATGAATCACTCCCATTTTTTTCACTGCTTGTGAAGACTTTTCAAGTTAAAGAGGGTAGATTTAGGTTGGATATAAGGAAAAAGCCTTTAACAGTGTGGGTGGTGAGGCTGGAACAGGTTACCCAGAGATGTAGTGGATGCCTCAACCCTGGAGACTTTCAAGGCCAGGCTGGATCAGGCTCTGAGCATGTGACTGAGCTGTGCGTGTCCCTGCTCACTGCAGGGGAGTTGGACTACATGACCTTTAAAGGTCCCTTCCAACTCAAACAATTCTATGATTCTATGAAGAAGACTATGGTATAGCATTTATTCATGATTTTTTCTTATGCTTAGCTTGCTTTGCAGTAATATTTTCCGGTACTTCCTATAGTGGGTGGACAAGCTCTACCGCAACACGGAATCTCTCCATCTCACACCACAAAGGTCTACTTTAGGAGACCCCTGGAGCAACCTGTTTGTGGAAGTATATGACCTTAGGGAGGCTAAAATTACTCATGTTATTATCATTTTGCTTCATAAAGAAAGTGTGAACTGTTATGGGGATAAAACATTTATTTTATTGAAAATGAAGTACTTTCTCACAGAATCATAGAATCATAGAAAACACAAAGATTACTGTGCAGGCTTCAAATCAAAGGCAGTTGATAAAACTGGTTATACTGAAAGGTGTTCACGATTTAAACAATTAAAACATACCTTTTTAGCAATGTCTTTGCTTTCATGCCTTGCATGAAAATCTGCAAGGCTAGGAATGAAATTGAAACCAGTTGGTTGTATCCATTAGGAAACACAGCAT
This sequence comes from Gallus gallus, assembly GCF_016699485.2. Lineage (NCBI taxonomy): Eukaryota > Metazoa > Chordata > Aves > Galliformes > Phasianidae > Gallus > Gallus gallus. Next base: position 12,287,183 of record NC_052572.1, read on the forward strand.
CACAGACAGCAGGGGCAGCTCATCTCTAAATGTTTAATACAGTTCTGGTTCGCTACGCCGCTGCCTGCCTTGCCGGTTCCCAGGAAACAAACATCCCTGCTCTTATGCAGAAAGCTCTCAGAAATGGGCCCCTCACTGGTGTCACTTGTCTCTCATTAAGGCAAAGTGCTAAGTAACCTGGCCAAGTCACCTGGAGGATGATGCTGGGGCCACACACACCAGTCAGATACAATAACGCAGAACTGGAAACAGGCACGGGCTTCAACTACTGGTGTACCTGTCCCCAGCAGAGTGGACAAGCTTTGTTTGTACTGTTTGTAGCTCCCCAGCCACATCCCTGCCATTTCCCATAGGTTGGTCATAATTGAAATCTGCAGAGTACTTCATATTTCCACATTGCCAGGCTTAGTGCCTCCCCTTGCATCCTCTGCCTGCTTTCTCACAGGTACAGATGCTGATTCTTCCCAGGGAACCTCACTCTGTGGTTCACACCAGAAGACAAGGCAGCATCAACAAGACCATTATAAATGCTGCCGGAAGGGCAATGGCTTGGTCACAACAAAAGGAAAAATCAAGGCTAGATCAACTGGATAAAGGAAAGGAAGCAGTCTAGTGAGCTGACAGGTCTGCAACAGTTCCTTGTTCATCTGGTCAAGGTGTGAGTTGTTCCCAAAGTTCTGCCTGACTCTGGGGCTCAGCACCCATCCTCACCTATGTTGGGGTTGCCAAAGAGGTGCTGCATCCTGCAACCAGGCAGGATGTGATCTCACCTCTGACTGAAAGCTCTGAACAGCCAGCCCTAAAGTACTGAGGAGCAGAAAGTTTTTCTACAATTGCTCCCAAGGTTTTGTTACAGACCTTGGCCCAGACTCATGTACAGGGGCTGTATAGACACTGAAGCACCCGAGACACTCTCTGCATGAAGTTACAGTGTGAACAGTGTAGAAGAGAAAAAAGGAAGCAACGTGAACAGCCTCTTCGTGAACACAGTGATGGAGCCAGAGCCAATTCTGGGTGCAGCACAGAACTGCCCTGCTGCCCACTGTGTCTCCTTATGAAAGCCTTGTAAGCCTCCACATCTGTATCAAAATGAAGAAATCTATAGATTACCAGCACAGATACCAGTTGGTTTATGCTAAATGCTTTGTCTCTTCCGTTCTTGAGAGAGCCTTAAGCAAGTACCTATTACTGGGATCTGAAACATGTGAACTGCACTAACAACAGGGTATGCAGCCACCTAATGGACACAGAACAGAGACTTAAATGGAGGACATATTATTGGTAACAACAATAAACTCTCTTTAGCATTGCTGGTGCAGAAGTGATCCAGGTCAGCCCTCACACAGCACCTCACGTTGGTCATACAGTTCCACTTTGGTGCCAGTTCTCTGAACACGAACAGCATGGCTGAAATAACAGCAGAGCACCGCTTCAGCGACAGTTCAACACAACTCTCATCAAGAAACTGCTCCTGAACTGCTCTTATGCTGGATCTCCCAGCTTTAGGGGTGTGCCAAGGAACAAACAAAGGCAGCAATGCAGCAGAAAGGGGCCCCATTCCAGTCTCCATCCTGGAGCAGTAAAGCAGAGTCCCGTGTGCAAAGCCATGACTGATGACGCTGCTGGGACAATCTCTGCTGCTATCTGATTTTGATCTGACCTATAAATATATTTTTACTTCCTGTATTTCAACATTTTTTTGCAGTAGGTATGATACGGAAAGTTTTAACATCACAGTTTTGAAAATTTTCTTATTATAGTAACCAGTTCATGGCACTCGGGCAAAAGCTCTGCCACAGAGCAATCATGCTGGGATGTGTGGAGCACGGCTTGTCAGATGGTGTCAGTGGCTGTTCAGAGGCAGATGGGCTCTGCCCTCCCCTAGAACTGCACTGGATACATGCCTCCCTGTCAAAATTCTTGTAATTGCTGGTTTTGTCAAGGGAGTATTGCATGTTTGGGATGGGAGCAGAGGTGGTCCAGACACTTTCATACATCCTGTTACCTGAAGGTCATATGAGCACCTTGCCCCTGTAACACTGCCTTGCCCAGATGCAGGAAAACAAGTATTCTGAAACCACTGCTTGATTCTTTTTGGCCCTTCTCCTGTCATTAATCACTAAGGCATTTATACAAGTCCCACCAAGTTTGAAGAAATGCACCCTCAGTTTTCAATCCTGTACCAGTAGGTACAGACTAAGGCAAAAGCTACTAAGTCACACAATGTGACTTTATCCCTTAAAAAGGAATACTGATGTTTGAAATGTCTTTAACAATTCATTTTCTGTCCTTGATCTCAAAAATAGACATATTTGTGTGTTAAAGCTTTATTTCCACCTATCTCAAATATATCTTTCTTCCTTTATTTTCCTTCTTCTCTTTGTAAGCAGGATTGGATTGCCAGGATTCATTGAAGTCTTTCTTTTGGTTCCACTTAGCAAGTAGTACTTGATCAGAAACTACAGCTGTTTTGTCAAAAATGACCACCCTGTGGCGTCAACCATTTTATCAACACTAATAATATCAGCTGCTTATTTAGATGTCTGATGATCTTGAACACTATGTTGCAATATTTAGTATTCCTCCTTTATGACCTGTCATTAGCTTATTTCCACGGAAGTATGAGAATCCTTAACAAGTGTTGTTCTGTAGGGTTTGTCCTGTGTACTCAAGGTTTTAAGACATAGCTGCATGGCGGTGTGTGTGGGATGAAGACTGGATATTTGCACCAGGTATTCGCTCTATTTGCAGTTATGGAGGATGGGACTCCATGACCCCAATAACTTTTCTCAGTTTCTGTAATTTTATATATTTTAAACCTGCTTTATGCAGGAACACTGTAATTTACAAAGACAATGCAAGCTATCATTTTCAGGATCCTGTTCTGGTGGATAAATAATTCCTCTCCTAGCAATCCATTAACAGCCATTCCTGAGCTGAAGGGGATTTCTAAAACATATTCATGAGGCCTACAAAAGGTGACCAAGAAATGCATGTAAGGTGTGTTATCTAGCAGCCCACATCTGCAAAACATCTAAAAGGATCCAAACTTCCACCGGAAAATTTTTGAGGCCCATAAAATGAAAAGGACCAAAAGACATAAAACTTTAAACAAAGGATAACTGTTAAAACTAGAATAAAACCAGATTCTCTTGCATTTCAATCGTTTTCTCTTTAGATTTCAGAACACCCTTCATAGGAATATATTCAGCAGATATACCTGAGACTGCAGAGACAACAGATTCTAGGGCTATATGCATCTGGATTTACCCAGATGTGCCTTGTTCTTTCTTTTCTAGAATTCCGCCTATGAAAAGATGTCTTTGAATGCTTCAGATTTCTAAATGACCAGAAAAGCTGGGTGTGCCCATGCAAACAAAGTTTACTATATATATGCTGGCCCAGTGACATACGCACACTCGATCTGAGAGTGGATGGATGCACTGGCTGTACTGCATACACACAGATCAAATGACGAGTGTGGCACCTGCTCATCTTCTCTGATGCACTGCATTTACTGTGCACGGGCAGGTTACCTCCGTGCCTTGTGGGTGTCTTATTCTAAAGCACATCTGCTGCACTTCAAAGTGTTTCGGGCAGGAAAGCCTGCACAGAAACGTGGGAGTTCTGGTTTATAACACAAAAAATGTCTAATAAATACTGTAGGGAAGGTCATGCATTCATATGGGAGTATAAGTGAATACTGGTTTTGCCCTAAAGAGCCCTATAATATCACTGTTCATCCTAGATACCTTTCATACCAGCTGACAAAATTCCAGCTAACTGCAGAACCTCAATATTAAATACCTGAGCAAGGATACAAAGAATGTTTAACAGAGGTAAAACACATGTATAATGTGGTGTATATGCTATGATGTGACAAAGGAGCTCCAACAACAATTCACCATCTTGTGGCCAACAAGCAACTCATCCTCTGTAACTCAGAGAAATATTTTCCCCTCCTGTTAGAAAGTGATGTTTCTCATTTAGCTTTACATGTGTACTGTTAGCTCTTATTAAAGATGCCCAACTCATCAAAAGACTTCTTGCCATGTTCTAGATGCTGGGATACTTCTGTCCTCACGTATGTGCTGATTATGGCTATAGGGGGCAAGCAGAAAATGGAACTGCATGTAAATCAAACCAAGTATTTTTACAGTAATTTTGTTTATATTTGTTCTGTTCACAATTTAATTAATTCTTATTACATTAAAAATTCTTACAATTTAATCTAATTATGCCCTTCTACCTGAAGACTGTAGCATGACAAGAACAAAGAATGGAAGGGTTCTCTAACTCTACAAACTCCACAGGCACTCTTCTTCATGTGAAATAAGCTGTCCCATGACCACTGATGCCTAAAACACCTACAAACACTGGAATCATCTCAGATGCTCTACAGATACAGAGGCTACTCTCACCCCAGTGTCCAGCCCAATAAAAAATGCAGAACACTACAGTGCTAGCACTCTGCCATATCTAATTACTGCCCTGAACAACAAAGGTCAGCACATTACACCTGATCAGCCTGGGAGGTTAGGACCTCACCTGTAGGATGGAATGAAGAAGGGTTTCAGGCCAACCTGAAAGAGATGGGGTAGCATCAGGTGACCTCAGAGCACTGTGCAGAGAAAGCACACCCATCAAATGGGAACACACAAACGCGCTGAATGTCCACGAAAAAAGATCTGCACTCCAGCAAGGCGTAAGGCCTGCCCCTAGAAGTAGGGCTTGATCTCTCAACACCACTAACCATGTCTGAAGGTAGCAGTCAGAGACTTGAGACTCTCCCCACCTAGCCTGCACCAGTGTCACTTCAGGGGAAAGCAATGCGCTCCACCTCGAGCATATGTGGCACTCCAGGCAGATGAGCCAACATGGGTGATGATGCTCCCTCTGTGAGCTGCCTGCAGAGGCACTGGGCCATCAGCCCCAGAGACACAACGCACAGCAGGACAACATGCAGGCCTGCAAGCAGGCCACACACATGCCTGCTGCTTGCAAGAGAAACTGCAAAGCCCATGTGGTACGGGCGCAGCCCCTCTCGTGTATGTTGTACCTCTACCCAGGTGTGTGCCACTAAACCCTGGGTGTGTGCCACCAAACGATGAGCAGAAAGAAACCAGTGCACCAAAGGCCCCTGCTGCGGTTATCCAACATGGCAGCTGTGGTGGAAAGGCCGCAGCCTGTCTGGGTGGGATCGGCCTCACGTGCTCTGTGCTCACAGCCTGCTCCCAGACACCACAGGCTTTTAAATCAACTAAAGCAGCGTGAAAGTGATTCAAAGTATTTCACCACATTCTTACAGGCACCTCTCTCCCCTGACTCACCCAACTTGGCAGCAGGGCTGAGAAGAGTCTCCAGCATTTGGCTGTGGGTGCTGTGCTGCTGCCGTGCCAAAATCACAGAAACTCCCTTTTTTCTTCCCGACTTCTGCCGTGAATAGCAGTGCCGGTATTCTCCCCTTGCAGCCATGCTACTGATTTGTGACTCTCGCAGCTGAGAGGCAGAGGCCAAGCAGTCAGCCCTTCCTGAAAGACAGTAGCCTGGGATCCCTCTCTGCCCAGCAGAGCCCACCCTGCCCTACAGGAGAGGTTTTAGGAAGGGGCTACCACAGCTCAGGTGAACACATCTCGCCTTTCCTTCCACTTGTTTAGCCACTCCACAGAAAAAAAAAAGTAGGAAACAATGACAAGTTTTGGAATGCTACCCGTCCCCTCGAGCTGCTGGCGAGAAACCAGCTCACAAGGAACCACATTCCCAGAAGTAACTTTTAAGATAAAAGCGGCATTGTATAAATACTTCCTCCTTGGAAAGACACAGCACTAACGCACTTCAGCTCGCACTGCCTCTCCCCTAATGCTCTCCTCAGCAGACAGCCGGCACTGTAGCAAGCCTGTGCTGATGTGATGCCTGCGGTGGGATGGCTCAGAACCCCGGTGTCCTCTCCACCGTGGCCCAGCGGCAGGGGACAGGGCTGGGACAGAAGGAGGCGGCAGCCTCAGTGTGGAGAGAGTAGGATCACGGAGAAGAAACAGACTGAGAGGCTAAGGATGCAAATGTATGCACGGGGAGACACGGACGAGGAGCTGGATGTTGGAGGGCGGATGCAAAGCGGAGCTGTGGCACGCAAATCTCCGCTCAGCGCCTCCACACTGCCTGAGCCTGGCTGCTCCCGGGGAAAGCAGCGCGAGGCTGTGGCCGGGGCTGCCGCGGCCGCAGGGAAGGACGTGCCTCCCGATAAGGAGATAAAAATGAATCCCGATTACGGGATTCTCTCTGCATCCTCCAGTGAGCTAAACGAGGAGGGCTGAGCAAGGGCAAAGGGAGCAACCTCTGAGATGTGTCCCAGCCTTTGCTGAGCGAACGTCTTTGCGATCCGTGTGAGTATTTTGCCGCTTCTTATTGAGTCATATTAACTCCCACTTTAAAAAGCTGGTGGTGTTAGCCTAACACTCACACATTACTGTGAAAATCCTCTATCTGCTACTGTAGGAGACCTATTATTAGTGAGACATTATTATTATCTGTCATTTGGACTGTAAGCTGTCTTACTGTGAGCTGGTTCATGTGGATTGCTCTGCACAGAGCTCCCAACCTTCCCTCCCCCCCCCCCCCCCCCCCCACCTCCCACTACTCTTCTGTAAATTTCTGTGCGGACACACTAATTTGGGGATAAAGATCCAAGGAGGATTTAATGAAACTCAGCAGCATTCCAGGATGTGTACAGCGCCTCACACTGCGGCACCCCGTCTCCACAAGGACCGGTGCCCACAGCAGACAGTGAATAATTGCATTGGCAGGGCTGAGCACCGTGAGCAGGCTGAGGCGGTGGGGAGGGAGCTTCAGTGCCTGCGTCGCACAGCGTATGTACCCGATTCTCCTGCCAGCTCCTCTGCTCACTACTAACCTACTCATCTCTCTATGCTTTCCAACCAAAGGGATCTTAGCACTGACAAGAAAGCAGGGACAGAAGTGGGGGGGGACGGACAATGCAACTGCCAACCTGGAGCTTTTGAGGATGATTTGTTTTGGAGCTGCTGGAGCCAGAGCAGAACTGGCTGGGGGAGACACGGGGGCAGAAAGGTGGGGGACCATCCTTTCCTCACCCTGATGCCTGGGCAAAGGGGAGCGGGTTTAGCAAGACAGACAGTGGTGGCTACAAAGGGGAATGTTTCTTACAGTCACTGTGCACAGCATAGGGAGGCGGCAGGCTGATGGGGGAGAGATCGTCTTCAGGCCCCTCTACCACTGAAGGGGGCCCCTCGGGAGGCATCTTACCGGCGGGCAGGGGTGAGGTGGAGACCGTGTTGAGCAGCACCACGCAGACAGCCACAACATCCCATAACTTCATCTTAGAACTCCTTCCAACACGGGCCCCTGACAGAGAGAAGAAGGCAGGGTTAGCTCCCAGGTGCTGTGTTCCCCCAGTCTTGACCCTTCCTTGCAGCACCTGGGCAGCAGAGGACAATAACCTGTGCTCAGCTGTGCTCACCTCTCCCTGTGACACCTTCAGATCCTCCTGTCCCCATCATCTCCCAGGGCTGCCATCTCACCATGAGGGAGAGGGGGTGAGGGATGGCCATCGGCTCCTCTTTGCCCAAGGGATGGGAGGGTGTGAGTGTGTCCCTGTGCTGACAGCCAAGTCACCTTGCGCTCATTTTCCCTCAACAGCCGGGCAACGCCAGGGCATGTGTCCCCTGGCTGGACCCGGCTGGTCTGGGCTTCAAGGCTGCGCAGCTTTGCTGAGGGGCAGGCAATTCACCTTTCCCTTTACCCTCTTCTCTTGTTTCTCTACCTTTTCTCTCCTTTTCCCCTTCCCTTCTTCTCTTCCCCCCTTTCTTCTTCCCTTCCACTTTTTTTTTCCTCCAGTCTTCTTTTGTTTCTTTCCCTTTTCCTTTTTTGCTTTTTTTCCCTTCCTTTCCTTTCCCCTCCCTCCCTACCCCTTCCTCTATCCTTTTCCCTATCCCTCTTTTCCCTTTCCTTGTTTCCTCTTCCTTCCCCTATCTTTTTTCCTTTTCATTTCCATTTCCTCTTTCATGTTTTCCTTCTTTCTCTTTCTCTTCCTGTTTTCCCCTCCTATTTACATATTTTCTTTTTCTTTTTCTATTTCTTTTTTTTTCTTCATTCCCCTTTCATTTTTGTCTCCTCTCCCTTTCATCCTTCTTATTGTTTTCCTCTCTACTTAGCTTCCTTTGCCTTTCCCTCTTTCCTTCTTCTTTCCATCTCTCTTCTCTCTTCCCTTCTCTCTTTCCCTCCTTTCTCCATGCCTGCCCTCACACACCCCAGTACCCACCGCTCGAGGATTACAGCTGCCCCCAGCCCGCTTCTGCCCGGCGGCAGCGAGCGGAGAACGGTGGGGCGCCCGCCGGTGCCCGCAGCCTGGCCAGGGAGGGTGCAGCCCCGCAGAAGAGACGAGCGGCTCCCGCAGCCCCAGAGCTCGGGGCCCGCTACCCCCGCCGGTCGCGGCGCGGATCACGTCCAGGCGCCGGCGCTGCCCTCGCACCTCTCCGGGTCCGGGGCGCTGTGCTCCCGGGGAAGGCGCCCGCCCCGACCAGCCCGCGCTGCCGCAGCCCCCGCCTCGCTCTCACCTCCGAGCTGGTCTCGTCGGACCCGAGACGGACATCAACGCCGGGGCGCCGAGCGGCCGGATGGGCGATGCATGTGGGCCAGGTCGGGGTCCGACCGCCGGGACCGTCTTCGCGAGGAGGAGACGTGGAGAAGGGGGACAAGGTCGGAAGTCTGGGTGGAGGCAGAGGGCAGCCGCCAGCAGAAGCCCCAGCGGCTACTCCCGCCGCTGCCGCAGGTGCTGTGGCCGCGGCTCCGCGGGGGTCTGCGCCCGCTCCGGCCCCGGAGCCGCGTTCAGCAGCGGCGGGAGCGGCCCGAGCCGCGGGGAGCGCCGCCTGGCAGCGGGAGCTGGCTCTGGGTGCTGCTCTTGGGACCCTGCCTGGAAATCTGAGAAAGACACTCCATCAACAACTGCGGGGAGTCAGATGAAGACATCAGGGCTCCTGTAACGCCAGCTGGTCCAGCACCGCGGGGAGCCGCGCACCGCTCGGGCACGCACGCAGCGGCAGGAAGGAAAAAAAAGAAAAAAAAAAGAAAAAGAAAAAACAAAAAACTGGGTGGAAAAAGAAGGCAGCTGAGGAGGGGAGGGAAAAATAAAATAAAATCACACCACCCCCCTCAGCCTGCTGGGAGAATCAGAGGCCGGCGCTGGGATCTGCAGGGCCGGTAGCAGCGGCGGCGGCGAGGCGTCGTCCTCCAGATCGGGGGTCCCGTCGCGGCGACAGCTTAGATCCAAGCGGGGAGCGGCGGGAGGCCGGGCCGGTGCCGGGAAGCGCCCGCCGCGGCTGTGCCTGGGCGCGCCCGGCTCCCGGGGTGCGGCGGGGCTTTGCGGGCGGGGACACGGGGCTCGGCGAGGCGCTGGGGGCTCCGCACCCGCGGGCGGAGGGATCGCGGAGCCGGACGCGCGGACGCCGGGGCTTTGCCAGGGCGACTCTGCGCCGCAGATGGATTTATAGGGCCCTTTGGCAGTGACGCGCCCTCCGCTGATTCGCTTTCAGACCCAAACATACACGCTGGCCCCCCGCACCGGACCCCGCGGAGCCTCCAAATATCTCCCGGCTGAAGTCACCGGCCCGACATACCGTGCGCTGCGCGGCCGCCGGAGCAGCGCCCCGGCACCCGCTGGCTCCGCGGCGGCGGTGCCGGGCCGGGGTAACCCAACACCGGCACGGCCCCCCCGGCTCCGCCGCCCCCGCGGAGCTCCGCGCCGTCCGCAGGTGCCGGTGGTGCGGGGTCCCCGGTGCCTCCCGCGCTGCTGCGCGGCGCTGCGCGGCCCTTGCGCGCCCTGCACGGGGGGCGGCAGTCGGACTCTCTGGCGGCCGCTGCAAAGTGGCCGTAAACAGTCTCGGCTTACAGCCGTGCGCCGTGTATTTATGACTCACCCAGTTGTCCGGAGGTATGAGGTCCTCATGTCGCCGGTGCTATGAAATTAACGCGGCGGGTGGCTGGGGAGAGCACAGGGCTTGTGAGCCGGCCAATAAACCGCTCCGTCTGCATTGGGCTTCTTCCTTTTTTTTTTTTTTGTTTGTTTTTTCTTTTCTTTTTTTTTGGGGGGGGGGGGGGGGGGGGGGGGGGGTGTATGTGTGTGTATTGTGTTCTGTTTTAGGGTGGGGATACCGGAGGGGCAGGGATGCGGGTTGTGCAGCGGGACGCCGCGAGGAGCAGCTCGCAGCCGGCGACGGCGCCGCGCCGAGCAACGGAGCCCACGGGCGGAGAGGTGGAGGGCTGTGGGGGGGGGACGGACTGGCGCTGGGCACGGCCGTGCGGGAGCTGTCCCCGCAGCCCGGCTGCGGATGGCTTTCCGGCTTCCTTCGGCGGGATGTGAGAGTGCTTATGGTTGTGCATTCACACGTGTGCGCTCGTCCGTCTCTCCCGGGAAAGGCGAGCAGCCCCCGGCAGCCCCGCCGGTGACCGTGCCCGCCCACCCTCCGCGAGGGCGGCTGCTGCGGCGGGGATGGTCACGGCGGCGGCCGGGGGTCCGGCAGGGGTGAGGGTGGCACGTCCGGGCGCCATCACTGCGTTCCATCCTGTGTGCCGCTCCCGGGCCACTTCTTTCCTTTGCCTTCCTTTCTCTTCCTTCCCTTTCCCTTCCTCTTTCCTTTCCCCCTTCCCTTTCTCTTTCCTTCTCTTCCCCCCTTTTCCTTCTGTCTGTCCCAGCAGGAAGATGGGGACTCTGTCCCACCTGCGTGGGACTTTCTGGTCCCTGGGAAGTAGAATGAGGTCCCCAAGTGTGAAGGGTGTACAAACACTGTTGCTTGATTTGCTTGATTTTCTCATGGGGGTGAAGGTGCAGATGCCCCAGGTATGGTGGTGATCTCAGGCCGGGGTTTGGTTGAAATGGAAGCAAGGTTTGTTCTCTGTAAGTAGTGAAGGATTTTGAATCATATTTGTTGGAAATGTGGAGCGATTTGCTAATATCATCTGGATGGGTTGTCAGGACAAATATTTCTGAGAGTGGCGTTTTCTAAATTTCACCTGAATGACAAGGTGGAAAGATGAATGCCAGCCTTCATCGGGCAACATGGCGTTTCCATCGCTGCAGTCAGCATGTTAAGGTGGAATTTCAAAACTATCTTCTGCTCTGTTTATGATGGAGGAAGTAGCATTCCTTGGGAACATACTCCATCCCTACAGGAAAAACAGATTTGCTGCACAAACAGTATCTCAATGGGTTATGTTATTATATATTTTTTAAAAAATGCAAGCTATTTATTTTCATAACCATTCCATTTTGGGGAAAGTTCAGTTTGCACAATAGATTTCTTTTCAGGCAGCAGAATAAAATACTGCTGAGTATGATATCTCCCATGTTGGTATTGCACGTCAGCAATCACTTAGAATTCATCCTGACTTTTTTTTTTTTTTTTCTAGTGCAGGCATTCCAGCAGTAGTCACCTGGAGAAAAAGCTCCTGCTTGTGGTCAGCAGTGAATTGGTGGAACATGAGAGAGCAACGTGTTAAAAGAAATGGTATATTCGGAATCCGTACAATACAGACACAGGCATCTGATAAATGCATCTGTTTATATGTAGGTGCATGCCAGAAGGGGCCAGCAGAAGGCACTGCAAGAAGCAGTGGTGAGTCTGACTCTGCGGCACCGCTCCGGGTGCTCTCACTGCTTCGAGTTGGTGAACAGCTGTGGGGCCACAGATGCTGCGTGCGCCTGTATCCACATCTGCATGCAGAGTGCCCCATGCACAGTGCCCCACTTGCACCCATGTGCAGTGCCCTACACACACAGCGTCCCATGCACACAGTGCGCCATACACAGAGAGCATCTCCCAGGCTGCAGCCTGAACAGGAAGGTTTGAGGCATAGATGCAGCCCTCCTGTTAGGGATTGGGCAGGGAAACACTGAAATGAGTGTCTTGCACTGAGAGGGTGGTGACACACTGGAACAGGTTGCCCAAGGAGGCTGTGGATGCCCCATCCCTGGAGGCATTCAAGGCCAGGCTGGATGTGGCTCTGTGCAGCCTGGTCTGATGGTTGGTGACCCTGCACATAGCAGGGGGGTTGAAACTAGATGATCATTATGGTCCTTTTCAACCCAGGCCATTCTACGATTCTATGATTTTAACAGAGAGATGTAAACTGAACAGTTCCTACATGCACCAAATGAAATGGGGTCAATGTGGTATTCCTTTGTGTGGGTTTTGTCAGTGCAAAATCACTAATTTCCTAAAAACAACATCAGGTGATGAAGCCGAGACACTGCAATACCACAGTTTATTTTCCTTACTATTAAAAGCTGCTGAAAGCCTGGTTATAACATGCACATTATTTAGCTCACGTGAGCCACGGTGAAAGGAAATGTTATGCAGATGTCCTCGCTGCCGTGATAGGGTGGTTGGAATAGATGGGGAGTGACCCTGCTGGCTGTTAATCACAGCAGCGATGTACCTGCTGCCCCACACTGCACCGCCAGCCCTGGGGCCGGGGGGTGTTCCTGAGGGCTGGGTGTGCTCTCACCTGCTGGAAACTAAGGCAGCTGCTGGAGAGTGTCCGCAGTTCTGTTAGGAGCTGATACGTAAAAGCTGTAAAACCTTGAGAATTGATTATATTTCTGCACAGAGATCATGAATTCTTAAGCAGAACTGTCGAGGAGCTGGTTTTATTTTATTTATTTATTTTCTTTGTGTGTGTGTGTGTGTGTGTGTGAAGAAAAAGGAACGGCTGCTGCCAGAATTAAAAAAAAAAAAAGAAAAATGACCCATTCAGACCTAAATAAAGTGTGTCTTTACATTGTAAAGGTTGCCTCTTTTAAAACAAGCTAAAAAGCTGCTTGACATTATGCAGTATGGTCTCATTTTTTGTTTATATGTGTCAACGTGAAGTATAGATCTCTTAAGATGTCAAGCGCTCCAAACTGTAATTTCCAAGTTACCTTTGAAATATGACACATGATTCCCCAGTCACGGTGTGGCTGCTCAGGCAATAAGCACTCGTTCCTTTGGCTCTGGGAGAAGAGCAGCCTGCATTGCTGTTAACCCACCTGAGGAGCAGGGTGTCATTGAATCACAGAATCATAGAAGGGTGTGGGTTGGCAGCGACCTTACAGCCCATCCAGTTCCATCCTCCTGCTGAGGGCTGGCTGCCCCCCACCAGTTCAGACTGCCCAGGGCCCCATCCTACATGGCATTGAGTGGCTCCAGGGATGGAGTATCCACAGCCGTCTGGACAGCAGTGCCAGCGCCTCACTGCCCTCTGAGTAATGAATTTCCTCTTAGCATCTAAGCTAAGCCACCCCTCTCTAAGTTAAAAGTAGAGAGGTGCCTCTGGGTTGCAGCAGCCTGGTCCTGCATAGTGCCAAAGCCCTTCCCTGGCCGCTGCCGTGAAAGGCAGCTTTAGGTGTTTATTCCCTTTCCTGAGGGTGAAGGTTTGCAGAGATGTGGGTATTTTTGGTCACTGGGGTGATCATTCTGCTGCACACTTGCATTCAATGTTGGACCTGCTCCCATGGTGCGTTTCTTGTGGTGAGCCAATGAACAGAAAATGAATTACCTTCATTTAGGTAAGAACCAGAGGGAAGATGTGGCACAGACATCTCCTGGGCAGCACCAGCCTGTTGGTGTCCCTGAGGACACATTTGGGTTCCCAGCCTGTGCAGAGTACCTGCATTTCTCAAGTGACCTAGTTAATGCTGGCCTAATTGCTGTGTTTATGGGAGGTACTGAGAGCTGGTGCCAAGGTATGTACTTTAGCCTGCAGCTGAGTGCAGCCGTTTGACCACATTTGTCCCATTGCTTCCCAGTCCCTGCACCCCCAGGGCTGCCCTGGCATGTCTTTCCTGCCCAATGGTATGGACGGCTGCGTCTGGCAGCATCCCTGGGCAGTATTTGTGTTCCCAGGAGAGGAACAGCTGATGTGTCTCCACATGCTTCACATGATAGAAGGGAGTCCTGAGTAGGGGCTCAGCTCAAGGAGAAGAGGTCTGGTGCCTGAAACTGGTCTGAGACCTGGCAAATAGGGCTTACGGGCAGCCTTAAACTTTCTTGTCTTTTGGCTAGATACTGTTGTAGATGCTTGCTTGTAGAGTTTGGCTTCTGTTTTTATAGGTGAGGTCCAAGATTTATTACTAGGCATAGGGAACGCCATAGGCAAATTGTGCTCAATGATTCCTCTGGGCAGAATCCCGTGCCCACATTCCTCCCATACTTCAGGTTCTTTTATTCTTTAGGAGGTATGTTTTGTTTTGTTTTGTTTTTTAGGGAGACACCAGCAGATTGCACAAAGCTTTTCTGTTAGCACCCTTCATGCCATGGTTGTGGGGCAGCAGGCCCCATGGATATCCCAGACTCAGGGCCCACTGTAGCTGCACAATTCAAAGAGGAGCCCAATAACAAGGTGTTTAAAACTTGCTAATTAAATGTAATTGTAAACAGCTGTCACATACCGCTACTGTTTTAATTGGCATTCATCACAGCTGCATCTGTATTGTGCTTCCACTGGGATCCTGGTGCGTCTGCTTTAATCTCAGAATGTGTCACCTTCTGAGAGATTAGGAGATCACAAAAGCATGAGGGCAACATATTTGTCAGGGTTGAAGGTCGCTAATCTGTGCCGAAAGCAGCCAAGAAGAGCAAGCTGTGCACAGGGGTAACTGGAATGAGCAGTTAGGTTTTGTGGAACCAGTGAGATTTTCCATCCGCGTTCTCCCTTCCTCGGTCCCTCTCTCCCCCTCTCCCCCAGTGATTCTTTCCATACTTCTGAATTTGTATTCCAGCACCAGATGTCAGCGCGAGACACAAGGAAGGTCATTCAGAAGTATTCTTTAGCTTGTTAAACTTCACTTCTGCCAGGCTACGTTTGTCAGAAAAATAATCAAACTTTACAAGATCTGTAGCAGAATGCTCGCTCTTCCAGCTGAACATCTCTTCCATCCCATTACTAAGGATGGGAAGATGCATCTCTGTAGCTTGAATGACTGCAGATGCGTTCGGCAGAATGCTTGTCTGTTTGCTTATGCCAGACTTGAAGCTGTAATTGCATTGTCCTTGTAAACCACTGGAATGTCAGATAGCAGTGGTTATCCCCATCCCGGGCGGCGAGGCAGATGTTTCTGGTAGGGTGAGCAGAGAAACGTAGTAATTGGGATCAGTTACAACAACAACCAGGCTGTAAATCTGCTCGTTGCTTATGCGTGCTTCATCATGTCACAGATAATTAAACGGTGTTCTTACTCCTTCTTGTGAGTGAGGAATTATGGTAATGTTTGCTTTAAGAGAACTGTATAAAACAGTTATAAGCTGTGCTGTTGGCTTGCAGTGCTGAAACATACTGGCTTACATTTGGAAAACTCCGGTATCAGTGGAAACTGAAACACTGATTTGGTTGCTGTGCCTAAAAAAGAGGCATTAATGAATGTAGTTTCACAGAGCAGAAGACTTATGGTGACCTGGTTCCATGCAAACAGACCCCGTGCAAAATAGGTGTATCAATGATTAATAGGGCTGTGAACTTCCTCGTCTGAGAGTCATCCTCAGCCGTTACAAAAAAAGTTCTGAGAAGTCAGAGCTGCAATCTGGGACAAAAATGCAAACTGACATATTTTATTTATACCAGGTTGCTTTTAAAGTCACTCAGTAGGAGCCAGTCATTTTTGCTTTGATTTCTGTGAAGTCTTCGCATGAATCATGGCTAGACCTCTGTCTCCTTCAGCGAGGAGCGTGGGGTATGCACTGTGCTCTTGCCCACGGCTCTAAGCTCTGTGCAGTCAGTAAGGCTCTGAACTGAGGTGATGTCTGTGATCTTCAAGGAAGTTCCTCTGAAAACCATGTTCAGCATCTCAATTCAGCAAGGCGGTGAGTGCTGACTGTGAGCCAGGGATGATTAGCATACTTAGACACATGCGAGTTTCTTGCTGAATTGGTTCCTGGATCTCTGAATGTCTCAGCATGGCATTATATTTACATCACTTCTGTGCAGGCAAAGCGAAAGAAAATAGACAGTATTAATCAGCAAACTAAATCAAGTGCAGCCATTTAAGGATGTAGAGGTGAGAAAACAAGCGAATCCCACGTTCCCAGGAGAGGTTGATTGGTTGCTTTTAGGTTGGAAAGAAGTGTCAGAAATTTTACAGTTTGTAGTGCACCTTCTAAAAAAAAAACCCCAAATAAGTTAAAGTTCATACTGTATGTCTTGGGACAGTATGATGCAACAAGGCTTTACAGATAAGTGGGGATAGATTCTCTGCAAAGGTTTCCAGGTGTCTGCCATGTTAGGTCCATGAGAATCGATACAAAGTCAATATTGGAAACTCTGCTGTTTCTGCTCTGGCAGTATTTCCATTGGCTTCAGTGTGATGATTTCCAGACAAACTGATTGCTTCCAGAGTAGGTGCGGTGCTGTGGGATGTGGGACAGCTCCAGCAGTATCGAGCACAAGCCATTTCCTATGGAGATTTACTGTTGTCTTGAATCACGTCACACTAACTGCTGCTGCCTTTCCCTTCAGATCCTTTCCCAGCATCGCTCTTTCAATAGAATACCCCACCTGACCTCTCCAAACTGCTGTGCCAGACTTTGGGGAACTTCTGTTTTACCTGTGGGGTTGGAAAATCAGAAACACAGAGCCATTCCTTATTTATTATTATTCCCTGCAGGATTTTTAAGGTTGTGTCATTATTAGCTGAGGTCCCGAATAATTCAGATTTCTGGAAATGGGTAAAAGGAGAGTTTCCCTTCCTTCACAGCCTTCCTTGCTTATGTTGCCTTTGCATTTTTTGTCTGGGATCCTCAGAAAGGAGTCAGGTCCCCTCAGGAGGAGCGTGTGGTACCTTGGTGGGAGCTGTCAGAGGCTGCTGGTTCAAGGAATCCTTTAACTCTATCTTGGTTTGTTTACAGCCAGACTCGCATTTTTAGAGGGAAGATGAATCCACGTTGCAAAAATGCTGCTTTCGTCTGTTTAGAAAAGATAGCGCTGCTTTTTGCTGTAGGAAGGGAGTCAGATGTCAGCCCCGTGCAACATGCGGGGAAAAATCCAGGGAGGCTTTTGCCAAGGTAGTTTTTATCATGAAGTTTGTTCTTCCAAAGCATCGACAGATTCCTTAATTCAGAGACGTTCCCAAGATACCAAAATTCTTGTTCTTGAAATCAAGGAGTTTTTGGCTTGGATAACCCAGAATGCAGAAACAAGCCCAGCTCTCACTTAAAATCACAGCAGCATTTGGCCCCTTTGAGGCTCCCTCCCACCACCTGTCTGCCCATTTGTGCAGCCCCAGGATGGCCACAGCAGTTCCCTCCTCTCTGTACAGCCACCACCAGCGTCTGCTGCTCTGAGTGACCACCACACCTATTTTCACCCACCCGTTTGCAGCACATCCTCTTGAGGATCTCAAAACTTTTGTGATGCTCTGTCACCCAGACTTTAGCCTTTGGTGATGCACTATTTGGACACGGTCCCAGCACCCTGCTCTGGCTGTCTGTGCTTGAGCATGGGTTGGACCACGTGGACCCAGAGGTCCTGCCCACCTCAGCCCTTCTGTGATGCTGTCAGCTCCCATCAGGGTTGCAAGGGCTGTCCCTGGGAGCTGGCAGCTACCAGGAGCTGACAGTGGTCATATAGCATCAGTCCTCTCTTCTCATGGCTCTGCTGAAAACATAAGAGGAAGCTCTGAATGCTTCATTTCATCTCTGTTCTCTTCATGGGAATTACAGCAGTCCTTATCACACTCCCCAGTATGTGCCAAAGTGGCTACAATTTTAGTGAGGTTTTCTGTGGTGTGGTGGTGGGAGTGGCATTTTTTAGTCTCAGCAGTGATGCTGCCCCCCACACAACTCGAGGCAGCCCAGATGTCCACACAGTGTCTGCTTTGCCACAGTGTTTTCCAAGAGCTGATGGGGACATGGGCCATGGCAGAGGCAACCTAAGCCCTGAGCAACAGATCTGTGACTTCCTCCAGTGTCAGAGGGAACCAGTGGTGACCTGGCACACAGAGGAGACATCTTGCTGTGTGTGTATGCTACACATGCGTATGCATCATACAGATACCCCAGCTCCCTGGAGCACAATGGACAGTGAGGACTTTGAGCTATGGCCAGCTCTCCTTGGCAGAAGCTTGCAGACAGCCTTTCACAGAAGAAGAAAGGAGAAGCTCACATCTTGACCCAGTGACTTGCTCCCCAGCAGTGAGAAAAACAGAGCACAGGTGCATGGAAAGTGCAGGAGCATTGCACACAACAGGAAATAGTTCAGAATCACCAGGTTTAAATGAATTATTGTGAAGCTGATGATGTCTCAAAAGACAGCTGTTAGGACAGGTGCTGTGAGCTGCCACCTCTCAGGTGAGGTCCCCATGGATAGCTTCTGACTGGCAGACCCAGGGCAGAGGAGTGCCTGCAGCTACATTCCAGTTTCTTGCTGTACATACACCAGAGCCAAAATGAGCTCTGCTTAACCTCCCTGCCTGCTCTCTGTGTGTCTGCAGCTTGTGCTGGTGGGGAAATGGGAAACACATGGGAGCAGCCTGCCCCTTGGCTTCATCACAGTGAGATCAGTTTTCTGCAAGGCTTGGAGTTACCTTGGTACAAGGGATTTTTGCTAACTTTAATACGAACCATGTGAGGGCTTTCTTGCCACTCTCAGCCTTTCCACAAAGAATGACTGCAAAGATAATAGTGTGAAACTGCTGTTGGGTTTTTGTAGGTGATCTGAAAGGTTGACTGCTAGATCAATTTTCACTGTCATCTGTGGTCATTAATGATATTAAATCTTACCATGAAACTTGGTGAGCAGCATCTGTGCTCCTGTTGCTGTATTACTCAGCAAGAGACCTAAACTCAAACTTCTGCTGGGTGAATTTGCTCTGTAATGAAACCTTTGGAAAGTGGAAAATCAGAGAGCATCTGAGGGCTGGTTCTGTGCTCTGAGGAGCTTGGGGCAGAGCTGAGAGGAGGGTCACTGGAACTAGATGATCTGTGAGGTCCCCTCCAATGCAAGCCATTCTATGTGGGGAGGTGGTTGGTTTCCTACCCTGCCTGTGAGCAAGCCCCTGGAGACTCGCAGCCCTTGGCTGTTGGCTACTGCTCTTCTGCCAGCCCCAGGTGGACCTTGGCCTTGCCTTTGGTTATATTCTTGACTTCTGCTCCTAGATCTGCTTGTGCTTCACCCAGGAGGACTTTGTTGGTGTGTTTGGTTGTTATTCGTAAGCCTTTGTGTCGCTGTCAGGTTTCAGAACCATTATTCTTACTTGTCAGGACTTGAGAACCTAGACCTCTACCCTTGTTCCATCTCCAGCGCCTGCCTGGGGTCTGCACTCTTCTTCTCCTGTCCTGTGTGTTTGGTCTGGTTTGTTAAGCTCCTTTATCACAGAAGTATAGCTGCAGGACAAAAATAATATTCAAGGTTTTTTTTTTCTTTCTTTCTTTTTTTTCTTTTTCCTTTTTCCCCCCTGGGATTAATTTTGACTTCTTGAAAACCATTTTAGGAATATCAGTACTCTGTCTCATGGACCTGCATTTTTTCCACCTGCATTTGTGTTGTCTGGATATTTTCTAGCAAAGCGGAGTGAACTTCCTTCCTTACAAAGGAACGGTATTTTCTTTGACCAGGATAAGAAGGTGGCTTTGAATGGTATTCATTAACTGGTAATTCTTACAAGTTAAACAGGAATTACATTTCCTGGCTGCTGCATTAGGATACTTTAGTACTGGATGCAAAAGCATGATGATATAACATAAATATCACAGCGAGTAAAATAACTCTTCTATTTCAGTTACAGTTTTCTCACAGCTGATGACAAAAAGCTATTTTTAGACTTATTTTAAGGGAAGTTTTCCCATGCTGGACACAAGTTAGTGAAAAGCTGTTTATCTTGTCAGTGTCAAGATAACTGACAATAAACTCAATAAACTCAGTATTTATAACCACTTCTAACTGTGATGGCTCTCATGCTGGCTTCCTGTACGCAAAAACTGACGCATTCCTTTTGCACATGCTTTCAGGACTGCACCAGCTGCTATCAAATACTATCCTGCTTCTCTGCTGATGCTCGCTTTCAATGTTTTATTAGACGAAATCTGCTTCCCACTGTCTCTGTGAAGCCCTGAACTTGCACGTGAGTTTTTCTCCCCAGCCACACCTCCTATCATCCAAAGGGACAATGTCTGCTTGTTGTACCAGTTCTTATATTCTTGCCGACCACACAGAAGCTGCTTCATCACTGCTCGAAGATGCCTGAGATACTGCTGTCCTTTAGATAAAAAGTGAAAGCTTCTGCCCCACAGTGCTCTCATCTGGCTGCCACACTGTCCTGTGGGTCACTGGGACAGCATCCTGGCCCAGATCCTCCAGCGTGCTGAGAGCTCCCTTTCTGAGCCCTCTGAGGGCTGAGCTGGCTTTGCAGGGCAGAGTCGTGTGCATGCAGGGCTACACCAGTCCCTGGTGTTCAAACACCAAAGGCTGCTTATAGCTGGGGTGTTTTGAGAAACCTCTCTATTAAAGGAAAAAGTGTTTCATTGCTGGACAGAGGTGACAAGGAAAGCGGCCCAGCAGCTTAATTAAAATAGCTTTTCTCTTTCTAAGGGCAGTTTCTAAGCACTTGTTGTCTTTTGTGGGGGTGGTAAAATCCTGAAAACTCTCAGGGCAGCACTTGTGTTCTGATTTTCTTGATAAAGGGGTGGTAACTTATGGTGCTTGTAAGGTTTCAGAGCATCACTGCTCTGCTCTAAACCTGGTGGGCGAAGTACTTTCCTGTGGACACGATGTATTTTTAAGCACTTAACTTTTACTCGTTAAATACAAAACCTGATGCAAACTGACCTTTAGTTCTAGACTGAGTTCAAACTATTAGAAACTCAACAGTTACTTTTCTGGTGATGATTCTAGTTGCCAAACGTTCTATACTGTGTAAGCCTGGCTAATGCAGGATGGATTTTGTTAGGAGGAGAGGTATAGGGCTATTCCCAAACCAGTGAGTTTGTTTATTCCTTCTGCAATGAGATCAAAACAGTTTTAGTAACACTGTCTGCACACAACTGCTGCTGTTGACAGCGGGAATAAACAGCCCCTGAGGGGCATGAGATGGGCTCTGTGCCCCACTGCTGTGGGATCACCCCGCTCCTCCTGCTGATGTGCATGGGAGAGCCCACGGTGGGCCAGACACGTGCTGTGCAGAGACAGGGGAGATGAACTTGCTGTTGTCAGGGTGCTGTCTGCCTGTATGGATTTAGCATAAAACTTTTTGGGGTGTGTTAAGAAGAAACCAATTAGGCTTTGGAAGTTACCAGGCAAACCTTGAGTGCTGGCCATGGGAGGTGTGATAGAGAAGCTGTGAACTGTAGCTCTTGATAACCATGGTGGTTAACCATGAGTTCATAATCTTTTTTTCTTTTTTTCTTTTTTTCTTTTTTCTTTTCTGTTCTTCTTTTGTTTTGTTTTGTTTTTTGGAAAACTCTCTAAAACTGTGCTTAGCTGAGATTATTTTATATGAGCAGGAAGAGAAACTTCTGGTGGGTTTGAAATATGACACCACTGGCAATTGTAATATTGTAATCAATCTTTTTATGTTGTGATGAAAATGTGCAAAAAGGGTGGAGAAATGAAAAGTAAGAAGGAGCTCTGTTTAGATATGAGTGATATTCACATCTGCATTTTGATCAACTCCATATACTTGAAAGAACCCGTCTGTGAACAACCAGTGACATGTATTAATGACAGTAGATGCTGAAAAGAGACATACTCTGCATGCAGAGAACAATTATTTCATAGAAGTGACAAACCTTTTCCTCTTCCAAGTTTACCAGAAGTCCAATCATCGCTCAGTGTATGCAGATGTTGAATTATTGGGACCAACATTTTTGCTGGACTTGATCAGGTGTGGCATTTCTGGCACACAGTTACTTGTGGAGTTGTTTCTTAGTAACTCGTACTTTCATCTGCCACTGTCTTGAGGAGTAGGTCCTTATCTGCAGCCAAACCCTGGGGTGTTAAGACACCACAACACTTGAGCACACAGTGGCTGATGTGCTGCTTGGTTTGCTCCCCATGTCAGAGGAAGCTGGTGCTTGAAAATGTTTGTCTCTTAATTGAATGCAGGCACAACTTGCATCTTGTTTTTTTTTTCAAATGTTCCCATGGAGGGGAAAAGTTATTTTTTTCACTTTCACATTTTTGGTGCTTTTAACTTGCAGAAGAACTGACTGCAGAGTTTTGGAACGTAGCCCAGATGCTGCGGATGGGCACACAGAGGAAAGAGTTGGGGGATATGCAGGCAGAGAGAACAACACCACAGCTGCAAATGCTGTGCTGGAGCACAGCTGCGGTCAGTGACATGGCTGGAAGGGTGGAAGGAAGATGGTGGAGAGGGTGAAGGAATGCGTGAGCAATGCAGCTGAGGTGTGTGTGTGTTGGGACTGGAGCACAGGACAGAGGATGTCCAGCCTGTGGGACATAGTTCTGAGGTTCATGGATCCTTTCTGATGTAATTTCAGATATTTGTGGGTGTTTTTCCTCCTGAGGTAATGTATTTGGATGGAAAGATAAACTCTTGAGTGCTTCCTATGGGACCCTGGGAGATGTTCTCCCCTCTGCTGTGGGCAGAGAAAGGGGACACTGATCAACCACTCCAACCTGGGCTTCCTCTTCAGCAGTTCCCAGCCTTGGTGCTGCTGAGAGCCTGGAATAGTTCCTAAGAGAGGGAAGTGTCTGGGGCAGCCTGTTGATGGTCAGGTTTAAGCGCTCTGGCAAGAAGAAAGTGTGGTTTTCACCATAGTGTGGGCTGTGAAATGAGGCTCTGCTGTGATCTTGGCCAAGGTTGCAACATCGCCGTCCGTACCAGAGCACATTCATCTAAACTCTGCTCTGCCTTTGTGTAAACTATTCCCTCTGGAGCAGCCTGCACTGCTGCAGCTACACGTTTGCCTTCACAGACCCCAGACTGTCAAGCAACCTCACACAAGCATGCGTTTTGCTCATGTGATTGAGCTACATGTGTTTACTTTGTTATAGGTCAACCACTTGAGCCTACCCTCAAGATGAACTTAATGTTTGCGGAGGAGAGGCAGCAGCTATGTAATGCTGGAACAGGCTGAAAACAGAATCTATGCCTTTGAACAATAGTGAAAATGCTGGCTGGCTGAACTGGTTAGATTATTGTATATTGATGTGTGGACCTATAGGAAAAGTTACTGCAGTTTCCTGAAGTGTTTGGTGAGAATATGGAAACCTAATAGTTGAGGTGGGTATCCAATGTAGTGTTACATTCCTGTAAAATTGGAAACGATATCTTTACAAAGAAGAATGAATCTGGTAAATACTATGGGAAGGAACCAAAGCACAGCCGTGTGTAACAAGTTATTTTTGGCCTATTGAGCGTATTCAAGCCACACACTCTGATCCACTTTAACTGCAGTTCTGAACCAGGGCAGAGCAGTGGATTGTGTGGTGGCACATCAGCCTGGCTGGGAGTACAAATAAAGCTTGCAGTAAGTCCAAATTACAATTATGCTGAATTTAAGTTTTTTTGTTTGTTTGTTGGTTTGTTTTTTTAATGTCATGTGGGATTTGATATGAATTATAGAGTTGTGCAGAGAAAACTTTAATACAAACTCTTGTCTCCTTAACACAAGTCTGTTTGTTCTAAAATGCTGCTGTTTTAACTGAAGGAGAGAGGCTTATTTAAACAGAATTTATGCTCTGTTCCATCTCTCAGTTCTCTAAATGGAAAAGCTGAAATGAGATACCACATTGACTAGCTTTCTCATAACTAAAAATCACAACATTTACTACTGCAAACAGACGCTCAATCTCTTTCTATAAAAAAACCACCAAAGATAAACACTGCTCTCTCTGGTAGCTTTTCCTATTTCCATTCTAGATCTGTAAGGAAGAAAACGAGGGTCTGAGAAACAGATGCCAAAGTCTGAAGAGATCCCATTGAAACAACCCTGAGGGACGAGTGCTGAGGAAAAGTCCCCCTTCGCCTGGGTCCTCTGGGAGGAAAATCTGGTGTACGAGGTTAGGAACACATCTCGGTGTTTTCAAGGCAAGCTGCTTCATGGATTCCCCACCCTTTGCAAGTCCATATCTCTTTGCAGCCATTTCCTCACCCACCCTGTGCCCCCATCCCCATGCAGAGAATCACTGTGGGGGCATGTGCTGGGATCCCCAGTGCCTGTGGGAACACGGCCCTGGGGCTCACGGGAGCCCCTGCTGCAAGCAGTGGGGATAAGGCCTGCATTGTGCCGTGAAGCGCTGGATGGTGGAGAGCAGCCGATGTGTGACTCTCAGCGGACGCAGGCACGCACAGATAATAGAGCGTTTCAGCTGCCTCTGGGGAGCATCTGTTGTGATCTGCCAGAAGATTCTTTCTGTGGTTTAAACTTTGGCATATGAGGAACGCCAATACTTTATATACACAAAATGTCAGTTATGTGCCCTCAGGCAGCAAGCTAAAAATGATATTACCCTGATGATGGATATGGGTCAAGATAACTTCAGCTACAGTAAGTTTCTTGATTTAAACTCTATTGATGGCTGTGCCAATCAGCTAAAGTAAAAATTGAAGGGAGTTGCTGCTTTTCCACTTATTTAAAAGTGCTTTGAATAACTCAGGGGGGAGGAAAATGACTTTCTCACAGGAACCGTCATCCAGTGCACACACAGTGCATGGCTGTGGTGCTCCACAAAATGCTGTTGGATGAATGAGCTGACCCAGAGCCCGGCCGCGGTCCCACTGGCTTTAGTGCCATTTGATTGTGCTGTTGGCATTCACTGCCAACAGTGACCCTAAGACGAAATTGCCTTGTGCCTGCAACAGAATTGCTGCTGCCTGGGGGGCAGAATCGTGTGAAACAATGAACTGTCAGGCAAGGGTCATGGTGTAAATGGTGCCACTGCCAGCATAGCTTGCTCTGGGGCAGACAGAGCCAAAGGAGGACAAAAGTCTCTGTAGCAGAAGACAGTTGACAGCCATATGCATCTTATCCACAAGATGAAATCACTGTACTGCAGAGAACTGCTGATGATAAACACCAAAAGAAGTGCTAAGCATGAAGTGCCCAGTTCATGTAGTAAAGCCACTTTATATGCTGGGGGAACACATGAGTGGTTCTGAGAGGAGAGGATACTGCAATAATTTATGGCCAACGTATGGCTGTGTTAGTTTTTAAAAGGGACTTTGTGACCAAAGAAGTAGTAGTTTGCTGCTTTTGAAGTTTCTTATGAAATTAGAACTTGTTAAGAAAATCTGACGGCACTTCAGTAAAATCTTCACACTATTAATTCAGATTTATACCGGAGGTTTAGATTTCTTCTGTACACAGAAGCTTTGTGGGATCGGGAGCTGAAGTTCTATAGCTGGGAAAGATCATGGAACATCAGCATTGTGGAAAGGTTCGTCTCTGGCTTTAGTCAAATCGTTTGCAGCTGGGTGGTGAAGTCCAAAGTGAGTGAAGAAATAGAAACTGTGGGCCAGATTTATATCTTACTCATATCGATGTAAATCCAGGCAAATTCTCCTCAAATCAGTGGAGTTATTTCAGTCTTACAGAGGCTTAGCCAATGTCAGAATCTGATCCTTACCTTTTGGGTTACTGGAATTCACTAAGTAAATAATGTGGAAAGTTGGGTAGATTCTTATAGAGTGAAAAAAATTTCTAGTAATAATTACATCAGTTATACCTGGAAGAAAAAGGAGGAGATGGTAGGTAAAGCTAGTGCAAGAATTTGTGAAACAGAGTTGGAGACAAAAGACAGCTCCATGCTATCTCAATGACATAAATGGATTCCTTAAAAGTGCAGCCAAGTGTAGCTTGGGAAGCAAAGACACAGTTAAGACCTGTGTGATCCTATTAAGTCTTTTCTCATGCTGTCCCCACTCTGGGCACTGTATATTTGGAAGCATGGCATTGCTGAAGATTTTATTACCTCATGCTCTCTAGCTGCTGACTGTTGTTTCTTAGGGCTGGATGCCTGCAAAGATCCTCCATGGAGCAGGGCCTGTATCTACTTCTGCCTGGTAGCTAGCCATAAAGAAATGCAAGATCTCATGCTGGAATAAGCAATGCAGTCAACAGGAGTTGCTGGGAAGCCAGTGCCAGCTGCAGTTCTGCCCCATAACTCTTAAATGTGGACGTACAACGAATGCAGTTCTTTGATAATTCTTGAAAAAGATCTCAAAGTGTGGTTTTCTTCTACAGATTTGTATGAAATTGTCTGCCTGCTTCTCTTTTCACTAAAAATAACTTTTCTCCTGTTTGTCACTCATCTGTGAATCGAGAAAATGATATAAATATACAGAACTGTATGTTCTAATATATGCTGAGTGCAAGGTCTAAAATTATATCCTCCAATAGTAAGTTATATTTTGGCTATGTATGTAGTAGTGTAGGAAGTATTTGCGTAACATTTTATTTAATTTGTGCACAAGGACGTAAGTAAGATGGCATTACCAAGAAAACATGTGCTTCTTGGTTTCCTGAAAGAGTCATTCCCGTATGGGCAGGCAGGAACTCTCTGGCTCACTGACAGGTGAGCTGGGTGTTTTTTCCCCTCTCCTTTAAGTAACAAAGTACGTAAAATTTAGTCTGGCCAGAGTTGATGGCTTCACACCGTGGGATCAATACTGCAGCCTTCCTGTGAGGTCCCATGCTCTGAAATTCTCCAGAGCAGAGTGTTTGCCTCTGCCTGCGTGTGCTTTGAGGAGTATGTAAGTGAGGAGCAGGACCCAGAAGAATTAATGCTGATTGATGTGGTGGTAGTTTTACTGATGTTTTTCCAGCACCGATTACCACAGAAAATGAATCTTTTCTGAATCACTTCCCTCTGTATGCAAAACTCAACTGAATGAAGTAAGAATTGGACAAGAGGGATGCTAGCAGGCTGCACAACCTTTGAAGGCTGATTTCACTTTTCTGAAATAATCTGCATACAGTAATGAAACTTGAGACCTACTTGAAACGCTCATAACAATCATAGTGCCCCATCAAAGCCTGGGTGTGGAGGGGAGCTCATTTTAAATGAGGAAAGCTATTCAGAACTTTGGAAAACTCTGAGCAAGCTTAAGAGACAGGTTTCATTCACCAAAGGATTAGCAGTTTGACTAATGTAGGATACTGTCTGTTTTGCCTTTGGGATGATAGATTTGCTTTCAGATTTAAAAAGTGATAGAAAATCCTGGTGTAGTTTGGCTATGTGGGACTGACATAGAGATCCAGTGTTACAAGGCAGGCTGTGTGCACCTTTCAGTGGAGCTGTAGATGGTTGAGGAACTGACCAACTAATTTCAGCATCTGTTTTCCACTTGGTGCTCAACTCTTGCCAAACTATTTTTCCTACGAAACAGATCTAATGAGGTGAATGACATTCAGCCTTAAAAATTCTTCCACAGTTGCTGTTGTTTCTGAAAGTCAGTCAGTGATACCACTTACAAACATACAGTGTAGCAGAACTTATTTCATGGTCTGAAGATGAAAAGGCTCTCTGTGGCAAACATAGCCAGGAATCTTTGAAGGAGACCCTGGGAAAGGATATGAATCACAGCTTGGATGGCGATGGCACACAAATGGGGCAGGACAAGTGAAGTCATATCTATGCAGGAGATGAGATGCAACAAGGAGGGAAATAATCATTTTCTGAAGGTAACCTAATGGCTGGGTAAGCAAATGTGAAACAGGAGTGGCTCTTTAGCCAGTGCAGAGCTCCTCTAAAGTATCACTGAAAACTCTCCTCTTACTTTCTCATCTTGCTTTCTGAACACTAAGATCTTCCTGGGACACGTTTTTCAGATGTGTTAGGAAATGACCATGAGTACAAAATGTGAAATAGGAAATAAGATGATTTGTACTTAATAACTGTTGTTTATACACATGGTTTTCTAGATCTATTCCATAGAAGAGAAACAATAAATGCACCAATGATCAGAATTTGTTTTTAAGCCATCTTGGCAATCCTGGGATCAGGTAATGGAAGCAATTATCCATTCTCTGTTGCCTTATGCTATTGAGGTGAAAGGTCTGGGTAGACAATGGCAAACTGGAAGGACCTAGCCTGTTCAAATCCATTCTTGCTGCTGTATCTCTGTGACCTGTTCTTTTTCAGTAGACTTTTCGGTTCTTTGTGACTTTTTAGAAATTCAGCCAGGGGTTTAATAGTATCAAAGGTATGCTCTGATCACCTAACTGCAGAGAGGAGAGCCTAGGTATGGTCTCACATGTTCCTTGTCTCTGCTTTTGTTTTTTGTCATAATCATAGGTACACTTCTAAGGAAATGTCTGGCTTAGCAGCATAGGCTGAACTGCTTGGATTCGTATTCGCTGCCTAAATCCAAGAATCCGTGCTTGGCTTATAAGAACCCCAGAAGAGATGCTGAGGGAGGATATCTGAGGGCCCACAGCAGGATGAAGGCCTGAAATTTTGGGGGTGATAGATCATCTGAGGAAGCCTGATAAAGCTATGAATTCATGTGGAGACTCCACCGAAGGGCAAGGATCAAACTAAAATTTCCAGAGCCTAAACCTCAGATTGTAGTCTTTGTGTTTCATTTTGTGAAGACTTGAGAGAAGTTGTTAGCTGTGTGTGTGTGTGTATACACTCACAACTAGGAGTGCAAGCATCTACACATTTCCCTCAAAGATTGCCTTGTTGAAGGCTGCAATTTCTGCTGGGAGCAAGAGAGAAACAGATTAGCCTCCATACAATACAAATCTAGGGAGAAAGCCTTCACTGGTCTTGAGATTATGATCTAGACATAAACAGTGATTTGATACCAGCACTAAAATATACACCAAAATGAAATTTGGTTTTATTATTTTTGCTGCAGGCAAGATTTGTTTCTATGATCTGTAACTACCTAATTTTCTACCTCTTTAACTTTCTGTTTAAGAATTTACAAAGATTTATTCCCTGTCATCTCAGTTTGACAATCTGACCAAAATGGCCATTTAACTTCAGTGTTCCCGCTAATTTGTCTATTTGCTGTGATTTTAACCTCAGTTTCTATAGTTTTTAAGTCTCCTTTAGATTAATAATTTTAATAGCCTTTTAGTCTTAATAGCACTGTTACTGAAAGCTCGCTGAGAATTACCTCTACTTCGTGGCTAATGAATAGGATAATGAGCCCGATTAGAATAATTAATACTCAGGGGAAACAGCACTGCTAAAGAATATGACTGAAAAGAAAAATAGAAGAAACAGAAGATTCTCCTCCTCCTTTCAAGGCTCTTTAACTGTTAGAGCCATATATGAAATTGGGAATCACGTGCCATTTGTAATATTAAGAAGAGAGCTCTGTCTCCTTGAGCGTATAATGTATGGATCTTCTTTGCAAGGAAGTATGCCTTTCTTGCTAGGTATATGCGAGGAGCTACTAGAATGGAAATTACAAGTGTAATTCCTTACTATCTATCTCCTACCTGTGCACTGGTGGTTGTCAAACTAGTTTAACACACTTCAAAGCAATGGAGAAGTGTACCTCCTCTGTATTTTCCTCAAAATCGCTGCAGCCTCCATCTTCACCAATTACTGTCAATCCAGCTGTGTCCTCTCCATCTCCTTGTATTCCTTTACCTCTTCTTCCTCCTGCCGGATCCCTAGGTGAGTTTATTATAACTGATATCTATTCCATGTTATGGTACCAAATAACTTTCAAAATGTATCCGAATTCAAAGGTTCCATTCTATTTTTCCAAATTATTTACTTGAGGAGAAATGACATCTATGAAATATCGTATTTTATCAGGGCTTTATTTATTCATTTGTTTATTTTTGAACTAGGTATTTTTGAATGTTTGTTAGGAGAGTATAAAATCTGTATAATAATAAAATCAGTATAAAATCTGAGAAAGAACCAGGGTTACAATCCTGATCTTTGAGATAATATTCCCCATCCAACCTCAGTACATGGCTCTTATATATCCTGGACTTGTACAGAAAATATATATTGAAGATGATGATCGATACCTTGGACTTGAGCTTATTTATAGCATAGGCTTGATATTCTTCTAACAGCCTGTGCTACTTCAGCGTTCAAACTGTTCAATGCTTCTTAATTGCTGAAGATGCCATTTGAAAGTATTGGAAAGTTCTGGTATCTAGCGAGGGACGTAGCCATGGTTGCTACTGTCAGAGGACACAGCAAATCAACTAGCAAGTCAACTATTGGGTAATCTTCAGGCAAAGACAATACTTCTATGTCTGCAAATGATTAAAGATGGATAAAACTACCCTCCATACACTTACTGGATTCAGAGGATCGTAGGATGGTTTGGGTTGGAGGGGACCTTAAAGACCAACTAGATCCAAACACTATGCCGGGGCCGGGACACCCTTCACTAGGTCAGGCTGCCCAGATTCTCCTCTAACCTGTCCTTGAACATACCCAGGAATAGGACATCCACAGTTTCTCTTAGGAACCTATTCCAGTGCTTCATTGCCCTCATATTGAAATTTTTTGTCACTTTATCTGAAGTAAATCTACCTTTAGTTTCAAGCCACTAACCCATGTTCTATCACAATATATCCTTGTAAAAAGTCCCACTCCATCTTTCTTCCAGTTTTCCTTTAAGTACAGGAAGATCACTAAAAGGTTTACTTGGAGACTCCTCTTTTCCAGTCTGAGCAATTCCAACTCTCTCAGCCTTCACAGGAGAGGTGTTTTAGCCACTCTGATCATCATCCAGGTAGGGTCTTATGAGAATAGATTTGAACAGGACAATCACTTTCCTTGACTTGCTATTAATACTCATTTTGATGCAGACCAGGATAAATTTGGCTTTCTGGGCTGCAAATGGACATTTCCAGCTCATTTTGAGCTTCTTATCAATCAGCATCTCCAAGCCCTTCTCCTCAGTGCTGCTCTCTATCCACTTGTAGCTCTGCCTCTTTTTGTGCTTAGGATTGCTATGATCCATATGCAGGACACTGCACTTGGCATTGTTGAACTTCATGACGTCTGTACTGGCCCAGCTCTTAAGCCTGTCAAGGTCCTTCTGTACGGTAGCCCATCTCTCCAGCGTGTCAACCACACCAATCAGTTTGGCGTCAACAGCAAACCTCCTGAGGGTGCACTCTGTCACTGTCAGTGTCACCAACAAAGATGTTAAACAGTGCTGGTCTCAATCCAAATTCCTGAGGAACACCACTCACTGCTGGTCTCCACTTGGACATAGAGCCATTGACCACAACACTTGTGCAGCCATCCAGTCAATTCCATACCTACTAAGTTGTCCATTTGTCACATGCGCGCCTCTGCAATTCAGAGACAAGGATGTCATGTGGGACAGTATCAAATGCTTTGCACAAGTCCAGGAAGATGTCATTTGCACTTCTATGATTTGATGTTTACCTTATCCACCAATATCGTAACTCCATCACAGAAGGCCACTAACACTAAATTCCCCAGGTATTTACTCAAACCATGTTAGGTGTCTCTAGTACCTTCTTTGTTTTCCATATGCCTTAGAACAGTTTCTGTGAGAATCTGCTCCATGATCATGCTAGGCACAGAGGTGAGAGCGACTGGCCTGTAGTTCCTCAAATCTTCCTTTTTTTCCGCCTTTTTGGAAAATGAGGGTTATGTCTCCCCTTTTCTAGTCACTGGGAACTTCACTGGACTGCCACAGTTCTCCAGTTACAATGGACAGTGGCTTAGTAAGTTAATCCACCATTTTTCTCAGGACCTACAGAGGTATCTCATTAGGTCCCAAGAACTTGTGTACTTCCAAGATTCCTTAAATGCTCTCAAACCTAATCCTGCAGAGGGTCATTCTTCATTCTTCCAGTCCGTGAATTTGCCTTCTGCAACTTTGGTGGTGTGGCTAGAACTAGAACATATTACAACCATTCTTCTCTTTTAAGCTAGGTTTTGTTCATGAACCAGACAGTTGTGATGATGGCAGGTGATAATATTTGGTACTGACACTGGATGCTGACTGTTATCCAATGCTAGAGTTCAGCCTATATACTGAATTTATTATTCAATGCTGTATAAATACAACTAAGTTTGGAGAAAACAGAGAAAACACCGATCCAATGGAAGTGTCATAAGTACATGCTGTTTTCCATTATTATTTACTGAATTATTTGTATCTTTCCTATTAGGAAAGATCAAAACTAACAGCATATTTCCCAAGACTTTCACCACTCATATAAATCAAACCGCAATACCACATCAGCAGCTGCAGGGAAGTCATGAAGAAGAATCAGCGGAGTAAGGAAGATAAATGTATTTCTGCCTTCATCACACCTGTTAAAGTGACATGAACCTTGTGTCCTCACTTGAGCCTAGATTGAGGCAACTTACAATGTAGATGGCTGCTTTTCTTTTTCAGTTTTCTACAGAATGGTCAATTTCAGGCTGGGAAAATAGGTGGGTAGGTGGCATGGGTGCGTGGTCTTTAAAGGAAGAAGAACTGGGTCTTTTGAATGATGCCCTGGCTATTTTGGTCTGAAATTTCACCAGTTGCTCATGACTCTTCTCACAAGCCAGGAAGGGCATGGGTTATATTCACAAGTCTTGGTTTAAGACTCATGGATACGCAGTAGATCTGACATAAGCTGCTCTGCCATGCCTCAGATTTCATAATCAGAGGATGGCTGGATTCCTAACAGGCTACTCTAAGTAGGAATTTAGGGTTCCAGTTTATGCCGGACGTGTCGGAGACGCGCTGGCACTTTTAGCTGCTCTTTTTATGACTGTCTCACATTAGGATTTCTGGTCCAGTTATTGTGTTTTGTAAGTGATCTATACAGCACAGGATTAACTTTAATACCCGCCAGAGTAATTATCAAAGCATGTGGTATCCTGATGACACACTTACAGCTTCACATGAACTAGTAGATATTCTGCTAACTGGAAGCCAAAAAGTTAAAATCCTCAGACAGTCAGCTGGAAAGAAACTTCATCTCTTCTTTTCAAGCATTTGTATAATTTTCAAGTTTGAATAATGACTTGCTGGGGAAAGCTTGGAGGCATCAGTGTTGGAGGTTATAGCAATGCAGCAATCAACAAGTGCTCCCTCTTGAACCTCTTGAGCAGGTGACAGGGTTTGATGCTGCTTTCACAGAACTCAAATGTGAAGTGGGACTGGGAACCGTTAACTTCAGGGTCACTGAATCAAGATAAATAATTCTTCAGAACCACAGAGCTGCTGTCACTGCCAAGCATCGAGGAAGACCAGTCCTGTGAAGAAGAAGGAGTAGGATGCAGAACTAGGAGGCTTGTGCTGTAATGGGAGCGGTGCTTTGTTGTGGTGGCAGGGTGTACTTGAGACATCAGTATCAGCAGGAGCTGCCAGATGAGGAACATAAATACACGTGTTGCATAAGCCCACCTGCAGAGCACATAGGTTGGTGGAAGGGAGGTGCATAAACCTGTCCCCTTCATGCACTCTGGTATACTCTTTCTGCCACACACTTTCTGATATTTTGCACTGCGCTCTGCAGAGAGAAGAGGCATTTT
Organism: Gallus gallus; assembly: GCF_016699485.2. NCBI lineage: Eukaryota > Metazoa > Chordata > Aves > Galliformes > Phasianidae > Gallus > Gallus gallus. Next base: position 12,320,645 of record NC_052572.1, read on the forward strand.
GTCAGTAGTCTTTCAGCAGGCAAATAAAAAGAGAGTAATTGAGCTCTTCTGAACACAGGTCTGCCATGTATCCCCATCCTTCATCTGGGAATAGAAAGACAGAAAATTTCTTTATCCCAGATCTCCCTTATATGTGGTGGTGAGTGGCTTGGTTCTGGTTGCATTGTGGCTTGTACATCTAAACCTGTTTCTTAGTTGGAGAATGTCCCAAATGGTGTCCTGCGAGGGCATGGCAAATAGCTGGCACACACAACCACGCTTTCCTAGGAGTTTGGCTAAATGTTTGACAGTAATGGTGATTGATGGTGTGTAAGTAATACTAAGAGTTGACAGTGGGGCAAGGTCCAAAACAGTTTGGAAACCATTGCCTTGGAACATGTACTGAAAAATGAGGACTGTGATTTATCATTTCCTTCAGTGAAAAACATTTTAGGCAATTCTGACATGAAACAGTTAGCTCTATCAGATACTGATGCAGATAATCTAGTGTTTGCTATAATCTCTCTCTCTAGCAGATGGTAAAAGGCCAGGTACTAATTAAGAAGAAAAGTCAGGGGGGAGTTTTAGGCTGACACAATGCAGCATCATGTAATAAACAGCATTTTATTATTTCTGGTAACGATTATGGATTAAAATGAGATCTCTCATAAAGAGTAGATCACTCCTCCATCTGTCTACTGCCAGGTTACTCCCTTCAAGTTTGCAGCAGCTAGTTCTGCAACTTTGATGAGCAGATCATGGAGCAGTTGGATGATTAAGACCAAACTTGAAGAGCAGTTTCCTTCCTGTGTTGTTATTCATGAGGATAATTGCTGACAGTTATCCATTTGCAGTTTCTCTTGCAGGTTTTCTTTAGGAAAAAAAAGTGTTGTTTTGTTCCAAACCGGTTTTGAAATAGGAAGACAAAAATGAGCTTTATGAAACAACAGATCAGAGATATCGAGTCTTTGCCAGAGAATATCTAAAAAATGAGTACATGAAGGAAGAATGTAAGCTGGTAATGAATAATCAGAACTATTTTTCAGTTGAAGGATTGATTAAAAGTCTTCTGAAGTAGTTTCTCAATGTTTTTACGTCTCAAAGACATAAAAGCAGCTTTGGCCTTTCGTTACCCTCTTTCTTTGCAGTGGTCAGACTAGAAGGAGGGTATGGGTGCTCTAAGGCATGAGTGCACAGTGCTTCTGAGGTGCTGTGAAGCTCTTGGGCAGCTCTTTGAATCCAACTCCCAGAACTGCAGCAGGGCAGACTAGGTTTTAATACTCTCATCTGCTTTATCATGTTGCACCAATTAAGAGCAGACAGCCGAACTGTGAAGACTATTGTATAGTCATGAGCACAAACTACAAGTTTGTGTGATCTTGAAAAATGGAGAGAGGCTAAAATCAATGAAGAAAGGAAAAGACTGGACAAAGCTAGGAGTGTCACATAAAGCAGCTCAAGTGGGAAAATTTTCTGTTTGTAAAATAGTTTAAACCACTGAAATCAATCAATTAGGGCAAAAGATATAAAATTTTATCTGATAAAGGCTGAGCAGAGCAAATTCAATCCTGATTTATATTGACTGGTGTTACCCTTTCCAGCTAAAAAAACACCAAAACAAACAACAACAATATAACCCAACAGCAGAAAAACCCACATCACCACTGACAAAAGAACCCCATCTTGGCTCTGAAGAGAAACAGAAACGAAATAATCTGCTTAAAGTTTCTCAGCATCTGTTTCTTTCTTTCTTTCTTTCTTTCTTTCTTTCTTTCTTTCTTTCTTTCTTTCTTTCTTTCTTTCTTTCTTTCTTTCTTTCTTTCTTTCTTTCTTTCTTTCTTTCTTTCTTTCTTTCTTTCTTTCTTTCTTTCTTTCTTTCTTTTTTTCCCATGGGAACAATTAAGAAGTGCTCTAAAAATAGAGTTTAAACACTTTTCAGTGTTTCTTGTGATTTACCTTACAGACATTCTTATTTTGGAAGTTGTAAAGGCAAATTCTGTTTACCTCAATAAATTGCAAGCAGATTTACTTGGTCGTTAAATATATTTTCATTTCATTGTATGCTAATCTGTATTTTAAACACATTACTCTTTAGAAAAGACTTTTTCATCCTTTTCTTCTTGGTTTTCAGAAACAAATCTGATTTATTATAAGTATTAATTTTTTTTTGTATTTATGTGCATTATTAACATTGCATACAGATGTTTGATTTATTTTTGGAAAATTTGGTGTACCAAGAAACACTTATCAGATGTGATGCAGATCTTGATCAAATAAATATTTTTTTCCTTGTATAGTAAATTAGTTTTGTTAATATAAAGTACACAGTTTTCTTGCACACAGCTGGGTCTTCCCTATCTGCCTATATATATGGGCAGCCTTGGTAGCCATTTCCATGGATTTCCTGTAATTTCAAGATGGAATATTTCAATTTTGTGAAATATCACAGTTATTGGATTATTTTGTGTGGCTTAACTAAATCATTAAAAAAAAATAAAAGAACCGTGAATTATGTACTTATTAAGAAAACACAGGATCCCGTAACTTCCAGTAAAACTTATTTCATTTGTCTCAAAATATTGGCAAAACACATAAGCTGTAATTGCAATTTCAACTGAGTAGTAGTTAGCTTAGGCACAGAAGTCTACGTTCAGAGTAGCTAGCAATTCTAGCTCTGCAAGGAATTCCTAGCTGGCCACGGTCCTCGTGCCCCGCCAATCTCCTCATAGGTTTTATAGGTATAAATAGAGATACCCTGGCATATCTCTCTTCCTGCCTGTCCAAGCTTCCAGAAGGGATGACTCCTACTGTGCTTTGTTACTATAGAAAGGTCTGGCTCATGGTTTGGCAGCTCAAAAGACTGTATAGGAAAACATGTCTTTGGTAGGGATTAAAACAACTATCAGTCTCCCTTTCTAAATAAGAAGGGAGGGTCCCAATGGCTTTGATGGACAAGGTCTCAGGATTACAAGTGACTTTGGCTGGGGGTCCTACGTGAGCTCCAAACACTGGATGGTTTGGGAAAATGTGTGCTCTTTTTTTTCAGCGCTGCTGCTGGTAGTCTCTTTCCTGCCCTGTTTCTGAGAATGAGCAAAATTGCCACAATTCTGAAATGTGAGTAATGCCACGGGATGATAAAAATTTAAACCCATCAGTCTGGAAATTCTGAGCAAAACCACTTTTATTTAGACTGCTACTTGAACTTCTGCATGGTACTCTTCAGAGATGTTTTTCTATAATTCTCTGCCACCTTTCCATGCTGTGCTGTAAGGTTAGTGTCTATTCAGTAAGGAGTTAGTTGCAGAAAATAAATCCCCTGTTCTGCAGCATGTAGGGACTCTTTCAAGCTCTCTCTTTACAATTCTTTTTGCATTATTTTTAGCCTTTTCTCTGGCTTATCTTTCCAATTTCCCCTTTTCTTCCTGGCAAAGGTAATCTTCTTCAGCTCTTACAAGTGGGCAATCTCTGGTGAACCACTGAAAATATATATTTTGGTGAGAAGGAATAATACTCTTAGTATCAAACCCAGTGACATTCTTGCAATATGAAGTTCTGGGAGATCTATTATGTCCATTTCTTGTACCCTATTTAGCACATATGAAAACTATGGGTTTTCAGTCTTATTTCCCCCATCCCTACATGAAAAATTTACCTCCCTAACATGGAGTTTAAAAGGGCTCTTTTGACCAGGGAGGTTTCTGATCTGCTAGAATCCATTAACAGGTTATGTTTTGTATTAATTAAACCTTTCAATAATATGTTAAGCAGAATGGATACAGAGAAGGGAAAAGCTCTTCTCATTTCTCAGTCCAACAGATCACTGAGGATGAGTCCTTAAATTTTAAGAGATTCAGGATAAAAACATGAGAGAGAAAATCAGGCAGCAGCTGGACAGAGAGGAGGGAGATAAGCCACAGATGCAACACTTTCCCATTTTCAGCTCTTGGTGGACAACGCTGAAGAAGTACATTTTAAGGAAAAGGGAAAAGTTTGAAGAGGGACTGTGAAGCAGCTTTGTGATTGCTTGCAGGAGGATCCACCTGAGTATGTGGACCTGCAGAGGGAATAGGGGGAAAAGGTACTTGTTTGAAAATGTAGCAGCAGATTATGGCACTCTGAAGGAGGCCAGTAGAAAGGGCTAATCCTTGTGTTTCATTTGATCTCTCAGTATGGGGTGGGAGTTGCAGAGCAAGATGGGGTAGGCTGTGACTGGTCTTGGATGCGTAGATATGAAGTCGACGGTGATCACACAGAGAGCAATGTGCAGGTGATGTAATCTATAAAGATTACAGGAAAGATGCAGCAGAAGCTTTGCCAACAGTCATGGATGTCTCCCAGTTACTTATTTCAGCTTCTTTTTTTTTCTTCTTTTCTGTACGTCTGAAAGTAATAAATGCGATGCTAGGAAATGATGGGGATGATGGAGGCTTTTCTTTAAAACTAGGAATGCATTCACTATAATTTCATTAGTATTTTTGATAGATACAGGTGTTGAGGGCTTAGTGCTTTCTTGTTTTGGCAGCTTGTTTATCACATATGTTATCTCATTGATTTCATTTTCCACATTGCAGTTTCCTCATGTGGGAATGGTGGGGTAATGATGGTTTCTTGAGATTTCCCTTTTCCTTCCAGTACTACAGCTGCAGTTCAGATCATCAGCATCCAGACTACAGCAGCCTTTTTTTTCTACCACTCTAACATGGACAATACAAAATAAAATAAAATAAAATAAAATAAAATAAATAAATAAATAAAAAATCTGTATCTGGTAACTGATAAAAGTTACTGTGTAATCTGGCTTGGTTCTTAATCATTCAGAATGAATAGCCCTGAACTAAATAATACCCATTTAAAATAATAGAGAAAGCTGAAAACATCACCACAAGTGAAACTGAAAATGGAAGGGGAAGTCACCTTTATAATGTATCTACAACACTATTCAATAAGCAGTTCAACTTAACTACCAAATCTGAGTGCTCCTGGGAGTATATAGGTATCCAGACAAAGCTCCTTATGGGTCAGTGAAGGGATTCCAGATAACTATAACTGAATCTTCGCAGATTCTCAGCAGTTTGGCGACCCCTTCGAGGGAGTTCTTTGCATTGCCCACAGTAAGGCTGCTGACTGGATAGCTGCCAGCTTACTACTGTGCATGGGAATGTCTTTTTTATATTTAATGTTGTTTGATAAATATATATTCCGTTGTTGCCATAATAAAATGCTGCAGAAGTCCCAGTTGTAGGATCTGCTTAATACAGTCTGTCCTGCATCACCTGCTGTGCTTGCCTGATGGATGCCATGCTTCCATTCAGGACTTCTCCCTCGTAACTACAAATGTGTGAACAGAAAAGCTTTTCCAAGTGCTCTTATTTACAGTCCTGGAAAATGGACTGAGATCAACACACAAGGTCATGAAGTGTCTAGGGAGAACTGTGGTGCTTATTTCAAGAGACATCACAGTGGCATAGTTTCTTACTCGCTCACAATCTGCATGTGACATTGTCATTTAAAATGCATTCTCTGATCTATCCAGAGCTGGTTAGCTATTCAAGGCATGTGCCTTTCATGGGGCTGGGTTGTTCATGTGCTTTGTAGAAGCACTGATTTTAATTGGCTTGAAACAACAGAACATTTGGTAGTTTTTACATTTCATAAATATACATATGCCTGAAAGAGTTGGCTAATTGTGTGGTTGAGCAGAATGAGAGGAATGAATGTTCTCCCAGCATGGGCTATTCCACTGAAGCAAATATAGCAGAAAGCTAAGGGTTTGGGTTTTGTGGCTTTACAGGGAGAAATCTTAAACAGAAAAATAATCATACTGATTCCAATGGAAGTAGCAAGACACGACAGGATTATTCTTAAAGGAGTAGAAGAATCAGACCTGAAGTGTATACTTGCTGTTTTTCACCAAAAGAGATATTATCTAAAACAGCCACGAGAAAAAGCCAACAAGAAAACATAACACTTACTAGACAAAAAATGAAAATAAGTTGGATTTATTCCTAAGTTTAAATCCAAGTGTATCAGTCAATGGTCTCAGAGATAAGTGGCTGACTTCTTGCAAGATTCAACACGTTTAAAGGAGCTATGCTGACCACTGGCCATGGTTATGTCTCCCCATGGCAGATGCTATGTGAAAACCTGCATTGGATCACACAGAGAATACATCAATTTTTAAGTACATGTAAGTGATTCACAGATTATTAGATTATTAGAAAATAGATGTTTTCATAATTCCTGAAGTAGGAAGAATTTCTTAATTGAATCTTAATGGAATCACTGTTCCACCAAACACATTTTTAACAGTTGTGTATTAAGCCAAACGGACATGTGATCCGTGGTCATTCTGCTGCCTCTGGTAGGTGTCTGCTCTGCCTTCATCTGGGGCTGATCCTTCTCACTGCCTCTAGAGGTGTGAGGAATGGTTGGTTAGTCACACTATAGCCCATGCGTTAACCATCATAATCCCCTTCTGCTGGAGGAATGCTGCAGCCCTGGCTTTGAGGCAGGTTTATTTGTCTGGATCTTAGACAGATGCTGATTCTTTTGCTAGTTGGACAAACTGTCTGTCTGTAAAACTGCATGAAGGACATTGTGAAGAAAACAACCTGCTACCATTCTCTCATACTCCAGTATTTCAAAGAGTAATGCTTCCTTGTCTTGTGTTCAGTGCTACTTTCCTCTATGCTATGTGCATTCCTGTTGCTTAGTATCATTTGTTTTTATTTTGGTCTTTCTAGGAGAGGCTGTGGAGAGATCAGACCCAATCTGGCTTCCTCTGAAGTCTGAGAAAATATTGGCCTTGAACCAACAAAGCACTTACAGTCTGATAATGCTCCTATAAAATTCAATGGCAAGACTCCCACTCACTTCAACAGTGCAGCCCAAAGCGCTGGGATTACTCAGTTGCTTAAAGTTATGCGTATGCCACAGAGTTTTGCTGTTTGGAATGCTAACCAATAAAAGCAGGTTGGAAAACCTGGATTTCCATGGAAAGGCCACTACATATTAATCATCAAATATTTGCTCTACCAATACTAAAAATGAGAAAGGCAGCAAGCTTTTGTGTCCATTCAACATTTCTAATAGGCACAAAGACTGTCTTTTGATCCACCTTGGGAAAAGTTCCAAGATGCAGTAGTGTTGTTGAATGGTTTTGACATCCACCAGAAGTGAATTATGAGACATTTCAGGAGCTGAATAGTAGTGGAAGCTGAAAAATTCTTTCTTGAACCTGAAATTCAAAATGGAGTTGAGTTTCACGAAGAAGAGGAACCACTGGAGATGTACGCAAGGCTCCAGGTCTGCAGAACAGCAGTGAAGTCCCATCTGCTTTACCTGACTGTATTCAGCTCCTTTGGCTCCAAGACATCAAAATCTGTAAAGAGAAGTAAATTTAGCACTGTTTACTATTATTGTGATGTTTTCTTTCTTCCCTTTATTCCACAGAGCAGATGCTTGCTCAGTCTGTTTATCAAAGTGTCGGCCTAGCCTGTGCTCTGCCACAGTTCCTGGGGAATGTTGTGCAGAAATGCGGACTTTGCCATTGAAGGACTTGGTTCAAGAGCTACTAAACTCTATGGAAACGTCCTAGATTTTGGACATACTCAGATTAGTATCATTTAAACAAAAATTCAGTATATCAGAGATAGAAGTTAATAGTTTCAATAACTTTTCGTTGAAACTCAGTTTGATAACATATTCATAGCTAGAAATATTATGCCAGATGATGCTGGTGGACGCTTTGCCACTGAATTCATGTAAGCCACCATTTTACCAACAGTATGTAAGGCTTCTTGGTAATTTGAATTCTAGATATTCTCATTTCCAAATACGTTATCCCACAGCATAACCAGACTTTTTTAAAAACTCTGTATTAAATGCCCTTTTTAAAATAGGCCAGTGAATAAAAATGAATGCATAAAATAATTGTCTAATTTCCATATGCATTTATAATAGCAAATAGAAATTTTGAACAGTGATACAGTTATTGCATATTACTGTGGTACCTCCTGCTCCATATCAGATGAATGTCTGCAGCTACCAGCCAAAGTGATGCCCTTGACTACAGGGCAGCAGAAAACCATGCCTGAGGTTGTAAAAAAATAGTGCTTTAAGGAAAGCACAGGATGTTCTGATAGTCATCAGATCTCTTTTAGCGACTGTTCCACTTCGCATTCTGCCAACAGAAAAAGTGCATTTTGTAAAACAGAAGTGAAAATGATCAGCGTAAAGAAATACTCCTAATCCCTAATAAATGGGCTGCCAAAAATAAAAGATCTACCAATAGCAGTGAAGAAAAAAAGTTGCAGGACCGATGACATTATTTCTTTGCATAAAAACAGTACTACAAATCTGCAGATACACCTTGCAGTTTCAACGGAAATGTTGATCTGTAGCCCTTTTCACCTGGAGTACTGTGCTCAGATGTGGAGTCCTCAGTCCAGGACAGACGTAGACCTGTTGGACTGTGTCCATGGGTGGGCCACAAAATTGATCCAGGGGATGGAACACTTCCCCGTGACGATGGGCTGAGAGAGATGAGGCTGTGCAACCTGCAGGAGAAAGCTCTGAAGAGATCTGATGGCAGCTTTTCAGTATCTAAAGGGTAACGATAAGAAAGAAAGGGACGGGCTCTTTAGCAGGTTCTGTTGAGAGAAGACAAGGGGAAATTTTTTCAGACTGAGAGGGGAAACTGACATTGGACATAAGGAAGAAGTTTTTTACGGTGAGTGTGGTGAGGCACTGGAACAGGTTGCTCAGAGTGGTGGTGGCTGCCCCATTCCTGGAGAGGTTCTATGGTCAGGCTGGATCAGGCTCTGAGCTCCCTGATCTAGCTGTAGATTTCCCTTTTCATTGCAGGGGAGCTGGTCTAGGTAATATTTAAGGGAACACAACCCACAGGTATGATTCTGTGAAATGCTAGTTTCACAGAGGCTAGCACCACACTGATTTCTTGATGCACAACTAGCAGTTTCTTAAAGCATCTACTCAGACTGAGAGATGCTGGAGTATGCGATACTGTACTGTTTGACCACGTTCACTCAGATCAGTTTTTGTACTGGGTGTATTGGGTGTAGCCTGTTAATATGAAATTCAATTGACTCTTGATGCAGTTTTTCCATTCTGTTTGCGATTGCAATATGCAAACAATGTGTTACTAACACAGAGAGGCAAGCACCATACAGTATTATTAATGCCGTGTTTATTATTTGCAGTATGGATCGATAAAATAACACCTCAGCCTAGAACAATGGTTTTAAACCTCTTCTTCCTATAGCTCTGGGGAACACGTGCTGCTGCTGAGAGCTCCGCAACTGCAGGCTTTTTGCTGGAGACTCTAAATTAGTGCTCAGGAAATAGCACTGAGTAATAGTCTCTCTTTCACAAGAGAGAACTTCGTGCTGCATGCATGAGAAATGCTACCTTTCCCAGAAGCCTCTCTATCCAAACTACAGATGTTGCAGCAATAAAGCAATGTTGAAAAAGATTTTCGATATTCTATTTGTGAGTGCCTTGTAAAATCAAATCAATTCTGCTAAAACAAATACATATAAATGAAATGTGCATGAAAGCTGAGACAAAAGCAGAAAGCTTGTAAGGAGGACAGTCTGTGGGTTTTAAGGCACCAGTTTCTCTGCATTGCCCTCCTTTGTAACTCCTTGTCTGCTGAGGGATAATGTGTCTCACGGGATCCCAAGGGACTTCTCCATCACAGAGGCCGCATTCTTTAAGGCAAAGAAAGCCCTGTACATAAATTATCTGTGCTAATATACTGTTCATCCCACACTCCCCATGACACCCATAATCACCCAGCAGGACTCAAGTGAACATGAGCCACCCTTGTTAAAATCAGCATGTTCAGTTGCTTTGCACTGTCTCAGTATTGACACTCACCCCATCGTGCTGCATGACACTGAACAGCTGACAGAATAAATCAGGGATCCTGGACATGACAAGAACTCACTTGACCTTACTTGACTTGACCTATAATATCTTGTTGGCGCGGGAGGAGGGCAGCCTTTCTCTAGTAAAGTAATCGTATCCTCACTAATTTTTCTTCGTCCTATTCAGAGCATGCTGCTGTGTGTGCATGGAGTGAGGGGATTTGTGAGGGAGGAAATACCTTTTCCTTCTTGAAGATTATTCTAGGAAACCGCAATATAAATCTTTATTCAGTGGAGAAGTATTTGTCCTGTGAAAAATGTTAATAGAAAAAAATGGTGTATAAACTGAATCAGGGAGAGAGTGAGAAAGGTTCAGTGTTTAATCCTTGCATCTGATAATTGTTTTACATGGGAGAAACTGGGGATGTGTAAATTTAAATGACAACATTTCTACAGATTATCGCAAGGGCGTTAACCTTGCCTGCTAATCAGAAAATAATAACAATGGCCTGCTGCAGCAAGAGTAGAAAACAAGACGAATTTCTCAAACATATAGCTCTTGCATGAACTGTAAACCTGATTCAATCAGCTGTGTGTATGGGGGTGGAAGTGTTTAAAACCTAAAGGCACATGAGGTCTTTGCTTCCCTGTGCCAGAAAGGAGGTTATTGGGAGACTTCTTGGTGAGCTAGGTATCTATTTCTGCATCTTCAACAGCCAGATATCAAATAGATGAAAGGGATGCTAATGAACTTTGCTCAGAAAGAATTATGGTAGATGAAAATAAACTAGTATAAGTAAGTGCATTAAAAATTCATTTGCATTTTCGACCAGTGTTTTTCTTTTAGGTGAAGTTATTGCAACTGCAATAATTACGTCAACTTATAGTAAATAACAATTTGCATGAGGACGCGTCTTCACTGTGCTAGGTTAAGATGGTGCTAGGCCCTGTGAAAATCAAGACCTCATAATAATGTAACATATATTTCAGTTCAGGTACTACAAGAGACCCATTCAGACAGAGAAATTGTTTCATTTCTTGCTCTATATACATTGCCCTATCAAAAAAAGTTCTTCCATTTTAATGGAAGCTCCTGCAATTTCTGCATGAATTTAGTAATAATATAACCTCAAAAATCATTTTTCCATCCCAACACCCAGTCAATTATTAAATAATGCATATTGTTAATTCTTGGCTAGAAATCTCTCACTGAGGTTCACAGCCAGCTGGTCTGAGCTCCCACATGCTTAGGAGCTGCTGGGACTCATATGTTTTATACATAAAAATTTGGCATGGATTCCTACCTTTGTTTCTAAGCTTTGTATGCTCATGGTCTTACATAAAACCAGGGGAATAGATTTTTTCTTTATATTATGGTGTACTTATATTTACCATTTTGCTCTTTAGTTATCTTGTCAACATATATGAAAATCTGACATATAATATGTAAGTTCGAGTCACCTCAATGCCATTTTCTGAAAATAAGATGCAGTGTCAAAGTACTTTGACACAGGATTAGTTTTCACTTATCTGAAGCGAGTCACAGCTGTGCAAGAACGATTTTAGTTTATTGAGATAAACTAGCGAAGGAATCCTGAGACATTCATGCCTACTTGTGAAGAATTGACTCTTCAGCTTTATTCGGGGAGAGAGAAATACTGTAGTTTTGAAAAGGGTTATTTTCTCACACAACACTACTTGTCACCCTTGCTAAAACTTCCAGGGGTTTCAATATTCATTAAATAGATAAATTCAAGGTAACAGAGAAGACTTACCATTTCAGGGTTCTGCTTGTCTTTCAAGTACTAATTCATGCCAAACTAATGCTTTTTATTAATTTCTCTTGTCCTGAGGAGTTAAAATTTTATCCCAGTGCACCATGTTGGCACTGCAGTGAGGAGAAGGATGGGCTCTTACTGAGTTTTTCATTGGCACGACTTTACCAGCTCTACTGAAGTTATACTTGTTTACACGCACTAAAAACTTGGCTCTGTGCCTGGATGTGCGATAAAAGTGATCTACCTGCTCCTGCTTTTCCAGATAGAGACATCCTGTGCATATCTTGGCTTTCTTACTTCATTCCACTTAAGTCAGAGAAGGTCTCCAGATAAGGAAAGCCTGGCAGGTATGAATAGCGCAGAGCATTTAACGGATGCAACTTTAGCAGGAGGCTGCAATGAAAAGGAGTACTTGGAAATTTTTTTGTGATGGCAGAGGGATTAAATGATGACAAAAATGTGCTCTGTTGCTCAAGTCTAGCAGCAAAAGTCTTTGGTTGTAATCATTTCATTTGCTCAACTTTTTGCAAGCATGTTTTATAGAGCTTTTATTGAGGTTTATGCCATTTCATGAAAAATTGAAGACAGTTGTCTCCTGAAAAGAGCATTTCTCCTCCCAAGTGTAGTGCCACATGACAGTGGCATGCAGCCCTTTCTAGATGACAGTTCTGCCTAAAAGCCTCTTGTGTGCCTGTGTCCCAGCTGTCCAACAGCTTCTTTTTCTAGTGTGCTCTAGAATTTTCAGGGGTTTGTTAGCATTTTCTATTTAGGTTTGTATTATAAATCAAACCAGAATGTATTCCTTTTTCACGTTTGATTTTCACTTCCTTTTCTCTTCCACTTTGTCTTTTTTTTTTTCTTTTTTTTTTCTTCTTTTTTTTTTAAATAGCCAGAGTGTGCAGCATCTCCCTGGGAAGTAAGGGCCCTTACTTGCGACTGGTGCAGTACGGGGAGGTATGTGCTCCTTACTACTTACTACTTACTACTTCCCTTTTGCTACATGTCAGGGAACATATTTTGCTAAATTCCATTTCCATGCAACTTATTTTGGAATGATGTGTTTGAGTTTTCTGTGGAGCTTCTTGAATTACTTGTTTATAGCAATGTTGCAGGGTGAAAATCATAATTCATTTTCCAGATTTTTTTTTTTTCTGGTGAACAAAGCTTAGATGCAAAAAAGTTCTCTCAGTACTGCAATTCCATGTCTTAAGTCTTAAAAAGATTACTTTTATTTTGAATGATTCAATTCTAATGGGAATTCTTATTTTCTTCCATGTAATTTGAGTCTCGGTATTTTCCTTCTGAGTCTAAATATAATTACCTGTTATATCATACCAACTTTAACTGATTTTACGATAGGGAATTTGGATGCAGGTGCTCAAAGCAAGGGGAAAAAACAGAAATATGATGTCACCATAGATGCATGTTAGAGTTACACTTCAGAGCAGTATTTTACCACTAATATCTGTGGACTTCAATTCTGATAGACACAAAATTAGAATTTTTTGAAATGAACATCATGTTGTTTTTTATTTATTCTGAGTTCAGGGACAATATTGACCAAAATTAATTTCACTGCTAAACGAAATATTTTTCACAAGAAATGGTATGTTTTAAGGACATGTTTAAAAGCAGACCTCACTGGTAAAAGTGTGTCTCTTTTTAACTCGGAGGTAATGACAGGTTAGCTTTTATTTAACCTTGTTCTGTGTCATAGTATATGTTCCAGTATAAAAAGCAAAGGCAGTTACCTTACAGGTGTGCTTGTTGTGAATGTATGATAAAACTGTAAAATTAGCAAAAGGCAAAGCACAAAGGCCATGGGGTGTTTTGGTGGATTGTTCCACATCATCAATAAGCAGCATCCTTTTGAACAGAAGGACAAAATCTAGAGAGAGTGTACTTCGGTCCTTGAGGACAAAACCTGAGTCATAGGGAGAAGGATCTTAGCAAGCATGGTGTATCTGCTGTTTGCAAGGGGCAAAAGAAAGCTTGTAGTGATCTTGGATAATAGCAAGGGATGCGTAGCCATAGGAGGTCCACCTGCTTTCACTGAACTCACTCAAAGAATTCATAACTCCTGCTAGGATCATCACACATGTTAGAGCTTTCAAGGGAAGCTATCTAAATCCAACTAACATCCCCCATGCCCTTTGCTGGGCCTTGGAAGATGTCTCACCCGAGACAGAGCTGCACATCCAAGCACCTTGCTGCAGGCGGGTGCTACTGGCTGTGGGGCATGATACAGCCTAAATGCCGACACAACTTGAGCATCCTGGCTGGGTTTTAGAAAGAAAACAGAAGCCTCATGAGGGCTGCCCGCCGACAGAAGGAGGGTCAGACTCTATTTGGAGCTGTGACATGGGCGGATGCCACAGCCCTGGAGAGGGGACAAGAATTCGGCCACGTTCCTGCAATTAGCATTTCCAGCTCCAAGTGGCTCCCGCTCTACGTGAGCTTTCTTGGATGGCCCTTCTGAGAGGTCTAACTTTGCATGCCCTCAGTGGGGAGGCTTAACGCCTAACTCAGGGTTTTGAATTTCACAGAAGGAGCCAGATGCTTAGAAGCCAGGTATTCAGTGCCTAATCTGCAGGAGTTAACTCTTTTATTGGATCTACCTGCAGGAATTTGACCTCGAAGATCACAGCTCCAATTAGATGTTGTAGGAAATGGAAATCCAACTCCCCCTCCCCCCATGGCATGCATTTTTAAATGGTTATATATAGGTCTGTGGCAATTCTTTGTGTAGGCACACAAGGGGATTCAAATGATAAGCCCAAGCAAGCGGTGTGCATTGGGGCAGATGTTCTGCTTTGGAGGGACACAGGTAAATGTAATTAAATGCCACAAGCTTCTCTTCCCTGCTGGAAATATTTATTTCATTTTCTCTTAATTTTGAATAGACTAAGGACTATGTTGTAGAGAGGAATGTTAAATGTTGCTTAAATTAGTTCCTTTCTTCCCTTTCTTTCTTTCTTTCTTTTTTTTTTTTCCTTGCTAACAATTTTCACATTGTGATTATCTACATCTTTACATTCTGAAAATGAAATTAATGAGACTTTCTCCAGAGGGCTGGGTGACTGGGCTGACGGAATGCAAATTTAGAAGGGGGGAAGAACAGCAAAGACTTCACATCATAGTCTGACTTTCTGCTCATCCACCTACACATGGATATGACTGTGGAAAAGAGAATCAGTCAAATTACTTCTAATTCCTACACTTGACACAGTGTTGTTTTCAACCTGCCACCTGGGCTTTTAATGCTGTGTTTTCTGTGAGCCTCATCCTGAAATGACTGAAGAGAAAGGAGAGAGTTGCCTGGGGCCTCAGAAGCTTTCCAAACTTGTGAATCAGCAGGAATGAAATTCTCTTCCCATTGCTGGGAGGAAAAGATATAGAAAACCCATGTGCCTGTGAATGATGGTGATGATCTGCCATTCCCATTAGGAAGGCAAGCAGCGTGGACTTTTCAAGGTGTTGCAAAATATCCACTGCCCTTACTTCATGCAGGAATCACCCAATCCACTGAAAGGTCTTGTCACAAGGTGCGGTGTCACAGTTTAGAAACCCAACCTCATGCCACCACTGGGGAGTCCTCTTGAGGCCTTTCTCTGGGACTTACAGCTTCCCTTTCCACTTGCCTAGTGCAGACTTGGCCTGGGCTGGGATTTGGCAGTACTTGCTTAAATAGTGACTGTGTACTATCCCTGCTGCCTGCTCACCCAGCTGCCAAAGGAGTGCCACTGCAGAGCCAGCTGCAGAGAGGTACACAACAGCCACCGGTGAATATGGTGAACACAAGAGGAGGCCTGGAGTATACTGAGCAACACAGTGAACTTGTTTCAGAATTGTAGTATTAGCACAGGGCCAAAGGTCTGTGCACAGGTCTCCACATAAGGCTTAGCTGACTCTCTCTTGGGTCAACCAGAGTCTAATCTGGTCCATAGCACATCTATCATATTAGAAAAATCATGGCTGTCCAGTGAAGTCTCCAGTGACTGGAAAAAGGGAAATATTACTTCCATTTTTAAGAAAGGGAGAAAGGAAGACCTGGGGAGCTACAGGCCGGTGAGCCTCACTTCTGTGCCTGGGAAGACCATGGGGTGGGTCCTCCTAGAAGCTATGTTAAGGCACATACGAGACAAAGAGGTGATTTGAGACAGCCAGCATGGCTTCACTAAGGGCAGATCTTGCCTGACCAATCTGGTGGCCTTCTATGATGGAGCAGTGGCATTGGTGGACAGGGGAAGGGTGACGGATGCCATCTACCTGGACTTCTGCAAAGCCTTTGACATGGTCCCTCACCACATCCTTCTCTCTAAATTGGAGAGGTATAGATTTGAAAGATGGACTGTTTGATGGATTAAGAGCTGATTGGCTGGTTGCAGCCAAAGGGTTGTGATCAATGGTTCTATGTCAGGGCGTAGGCTGGTCACAAGTGGTGTCCCCCAACCATCAGTCTTGGGACTGGTATTCAACATCTTGGGAATGGTATTCAATATTCAATGACATAGATGGTGGAATTGAGTGCACCCTCAGCAAGTTTGCAGGTGACACCAAGCTGAGGTGGGTTACTAAGAAGATCAGAGGGCTGGAGCACCTCTCCTATGAGGAAAGGTTGAGGGAACTGGGACTGTTTATCTTGGAGAAGAGAAGGCTCTGGGGAGACCTCATTGTGGCCTTCCAGTGCTTGAAGAGAGCCTGTAAACAGGAGGGGAAATTACTGTTTGCAAGGGTGGATAGTGATAGAACAAGGGGGAATGATTTTGAACTGAGACAGGGGAGGTTTAGGTTAGATATTAGGAATAAGTTTTTCACCCAGAGGGTGGTGACACACTGGAACAGGTTGCCCAAGGAGGTTGTGGATGCCCCATCCCTGGAGGCATTCAAGGCCAAGACTGCCTGGCTCTGGGCAGCCTGGTCTGGTGGTTTTCGACCCTGCACACAGCAGGAGGGTTGAAACTAGATGATCTTTGAGGTCCTTTTCAACCCAGGCCATTCTATGGTTCTATGATTCTATGAAAATGTCAGGGATGGGGTTGTCCTATGTATGTACATCTTGAGACAGTTTCAGGCCTCTTCACCCCTTTTTCAGTTCATACCCTGCTCCCTTAATTATCCTTTGCAGTGCTGACACAGAGACAAGCAGAGTTTGCTGTCCAGATGGGATGAGGCAGTTCTGTTGGCACTTTGTGTCTAGAACTTCTCTTTTGGAGGTTCAGAGGTGACTGAGGGAACTTGCAGTTTCCAAGACCACTTGGTAGATAAGATCATTACTGCTGTTTCAAGAAGGGACACAGAGAATTGCTGACTGAAAGATTTGATTTGTCAAAAATAAATACTGTCATTATCACTACTGCTTTTTAGATAAGAAATGCTCTCAATTTGCATTTGACATTTTTCAGGCCGCAATTATAGGAAATGACTAGAGAGATGCAAATTCAGCTTAATGTCGTCCAATATTTATTAATGTTTTGAAACTGTACTGAAATGGACACTTCATAGAAATGGTTTTAAGATTTGAAGATGTGATATAATGGATAACTAAGGAACTTCAGTCTGAGACCTTTCAACCTCAGACAAGGAAGAAGTATGTGAGCATATGCCAGACTTGAAGGCAGTGATCCGTCTGACTCATTTTGGCAGCCTGGTTGCCTGAGTCTCATTAACCCCAGTACAAGACTATAAAAAGATTGGGTGTCATTTTGAACCAAAGAGGGTCTGTGAGATGGTGCTCCAGGTGGGAGAATGTCATACCAAAATGTAACAATATTAGAATTTATTTGCAGGTTTTTTTCCACAGCTATTTTTATGCATCTTAATATTTTCTGTACTTTGTTAGAAAAATAGAGTCTAGAAGGATGATTGTTTTCCAAATTTTATGAAGATATTACAGATTTTCCCATAATTTTTACTCTTGTTTTTTTTTTTTTTTTTTTTGGGGGGGGGGGGGGGGTAGCTTAAAATCCCTTACTAGCCATGAAAATATTTTTCAGATTGCTCAACATGGATATTTGTCATGTCCCATGCACAATCTTAATCTTTACTCACTCATCAATTTCCCACGTAGCACCATTTATTTATGTAAGAACTGGAAAACTTTTTGTTTAGACATACTCTACTTTATTCATATGTAAAGCAGCAATGGAATGCTTTCTTTCCAAAACAAAAATCTTTGATGGTTTAGAGTTATGGTTCTGGACATTAGTTTGGAATACAGTGAATTGATTGGGTTGCCATTTACACTTATGTCCTAAAGCTGCACAGTGGAAGCTATCTAAAGCTTGCTTCAGCAAGTTAAAATACATCATAATGTTTTTTTTCTTTTTTCTTAATTTTTCTTAATATTTTTTTCTTTTCTTAATATTAATTAATATCTTTTAATATTCTTAATATTAATTAATTAATATCTTTTCTTAATATTTTATAAGCTGTAGGTCTGGAAAACATAGATCTCACAAATGTGTGTAAACTTAACCTCAAAAGAAGTTTCCTGACTCCCTATTGTCATACACTGAATGCTTAATGTGATCCTAAGGAATAGTTTAAATCTTGGTTGGCAGCATAGTCTCATGACAGTTGTACTCATTTGTGGTATACTTCATGTTGACCTATCGTGTAAAGAGAAAATCTGAACATAAAAGCCTTGGTAATGACGTTCCAGAAATACTGACTAAAGGAAAGAATTTCATTAACTTCAGTGAGGTTTTGATTAGGAACTGTATCCTTTCCAGTCTCTAGAAACAAACATAAAATCATACATAACAACCTCTGGACTACCAATCTATGGCAGTAGATGAAATATTTTGAGGGGAAACTCAGGAGATAACTTATGATTATGTATATACTTCATTTTAACAGAAGACATGTAATAAAGCAAAGCACACAGTAATATGAAAGACTTTTTTGAATATTAATTTTGGGCTCTGAGGTCTTAAAGATGGAGCCAATATACGTGACAGCAGAGTCATTTATATTGCATAACACTGAAAGACAGAACTTTGAAGTGTATTTTGGAATTACTAATTCTGAGGCCTAATTCCATATGTTTTGGAATATGTGGAAAGAAACTCTTCTGATTTTATTTTCGTAATCATATTGGCAAAAGAAACTGGGAGCAAAAATGAAAATTTCTGTTATTACAGTTGTAATTTTGTAATACAAAAGAGACAAGAATTTTCTTGTCACAGAAGGGTAACATAAAACAGGACAAGCCCCAGTTAATTACAAAAAATCCAACTTATTCAAAGAAAAGACAGCAGAACTGAACATTTTTGTAGAAATCATGATGATCCAGTCAGTCAATATGGGTGTTTTCTCATCTCCTGCTGTTTGCAAAATACAAGACTTCCCCTCAGCCTGGCTTCAGTTTGCTCTGGATAATAGTGGCTAATGTGCAATGTCCATAACATACTGCAGCCATCTACAGCCAGCACAGAGAAACTAACTCTATGACAGAAGCAGATAAAACATAATTACTGGGATACAGCAGTGAGTTCAAGAATGATTGTGCTGAAAATCTAGGCTGATTAATTCAGGAACAGTAGAATCCTGGGGGAGCACCAGGGAGAAATTACTGTGGCCTCTCAATACATAAAGAGGGCTTATAAGAAAGATGAAAGACTTGTTACCAGGTCCCGTAGTGACAAGACAAGGGCTAAAGTCTTTAAACTGAAAAAGAATAGTGAAACAAGGAAACAAGTTCTCTAGAAAAGTTGTGGATGACTCATCACTGAAACTGCTCAAGTCCACGATGGTTGGGGCTTTGGGCAAACTTATCTAGTGAAAAATATCCCTGCCTGTGGCAGTGGGGGTTCCACTAGATGAACTTTTAGATCTCTTCTAACCCAAATCCTTCTATGAATAAGCTTGCATAAATGGCTGGTACTACACTCCACTACAGAGCGCATCAGTGTGAGTAAATATCATTTCTCTATTTTATTGCTCAGATACAATCATAGAATGGCAGGTATTTGAAGGGATCCTTAAGATCATATAATTTCAATCCCCCTGACACAGGGAGGCACACCTGCTACTAGAGGAGGCTGCTCAAAGCCTCATCCAGCCTGGCCTTGAATGCCTCCAGGGAGGGGGCATCCACAACCTCTCTGAGAGATGCCCAAAGTCCATGAAATCTAGACCTGAAGATATTATCCCTAAACAGAGTGGCCAGCCCGTGACTCTGGTACTGCATGCAGCCATTGTGCAGTAGGATACCTCAGATGTACTTGCATTTTAGTTTTCTGACCCACTCTTAGAGTTCCTTAATACACAATGCACGTTTTTGGCTCAGGGTCATCTGAAAATTTTAGTTTTAAACTTTAGCACTGGGATCATTTTGCCACCTAAGTACAGCACATACTCTCCATTCTGGAATTTAATAACACCTTAGGAATGCATGAGAAGAAGATTCTTGCATGTAGTTAGAACCAATAAAGAACGTGTTAGTAACTTCTTCAATTAGTTTTTATTGTGTCCTATGCTGTGTTAGTTCTGAGATCGTCAATGAACCTAAGATGCCCAAGAGGTTGCCTTAGTAGCAACTGCTAATACCTCTGCTTTTGGGTTAAAAGAAAAGAGCTGCATTATGAGGCTGGACCTGATGTTGCATCTGTTAAAATCTGATTTGTTTCCCGAGAGCAAAACAAGATAAGCAGACTAAAGATGTAGAAAAGAGCTGTGCGAATAGCAAACACAGACCCCAGGTTTCTGACTCTCAGAAAAATACAGCTATGATCACTAACAAACTTCGCAAACTTACATCAATCTTTTCACTGAACACTGCCTCTGAAGATGCTGGATGATACTGGTGCTAGGTAAGACACACTATGGCCTATCTAAACCAGACTTCTCAGAGACAATGGCTAAAAAAGGAGATGCAGCAAAGGGAATCAAGATGTGAAGGTAATCAAAAGTAAGTAGGGGAGGAGTCGCAACAGGAAAGAAGGAATAACATCTTAGGTGGTGTTTGGGATTTTCTTGTCACTGATGGTAGCTATAATCCCACAGCTCCCTCTCCCTTCTGTTCAAAGAACCTTTCAGGGAGTTACATGTCCTGCCATAGTTCAGGTTAATCTTTGATTCCAAACAAACTTCTTTTTTCAGAGTACTTCTAAAGTGTCATGGCTTGGATATAGTCCATCATTTCACTCATCAGCTGAGAGTTAGTTTAATTTCTTTCATTTGTGTTTACTGATTTTCAGTTCCACCCTCTTTTCCTTTTCCTTTTCCTTTTCCTTTTCCTTTTCCTTTTCCTTTTCCTTTTCCTTTTCCTTTTCCTTTTCCTTTTCCTTTTCCTCTTCCTCTTCCTCTTCCTCTTCCTCTTCCTCTTCCTCTTCCTCTTCCTCTTCCTCTTCCTCTTCCTCTTCCTCTTCCTCTTCCTCTTCCTCTTCCTCTTCCTCTTCCTCTTCCTTTCCCTTTCCCTTTCCCTTTCCCTTTCCCTTTCCCTTTCCCTTTCCCTTTTCCTCTTCCTCTTCCTCTTCCTTTCCCTTTCCCTTCTCCTACTCCTCCTGCTCCTTCTCTCCTTCTTCTTCCTCTTGCTTTTTTCTTTCCTTCTTTTTTCTTCTCCTCTTCTTCCTCTTATCCTTTTTTTCCCCCTTTTCCAGTTTTTTAAATCATTTTTCATTTTTCCCCTTTTCCATCTTCTGTTTTGTCTTTGTTTTAGCAAACATTATCTCACAGCCCCTGGATGGTGTTTTCAGATGATTATAGTAAATTAATTCAGTCTTTCTCACTCTTGATGGCCTTTATAAACAATTCTATAACAAGATTAATTGAGTTTTTATGGGAATCTGATTTAAGTTTGCATGTATTGAAGGAACTGATGTCTGCTATTAACATTCATCAATAAGGAGTTTGTCAGAGTCATTTTGTATCCCAAAGGCCCCTTGTCTCCCTGCCATTGTTTTGCTTGCCTGACATCCTGAGCAAAACAAGAGTCTGAGTGCTCTTTTTCTTTGAATATATAAGCAGCACATTGCCTGATCTTTAATAGCATGTATCTGTCTGGTCTGGAAAACCATAAACCTGTGGCTGTGCTGTGGTTAGTGATGTTGTCATTGAGAAATGAACCACGCTCATCAGATTTGCTGTGTTGATTCTGATCAGCTGCAATGTCTTCCACCACATCTGTTATACAAGAACCATGTCTATCTTCTACAAATCTTGTTCTCATCCATCCAGACTGGAAGGTTTACTTCACATAGCAAATCCTAAGTATTCTGTAAAGGGTTATATGTCAAAGATTTCAGTTATTTCTCACTTACAGCTTTTGAATTTGATCCTAGTAATAACGTAGTTTGTGTTACAGACTCAGAATGCTAACCTTCTCCCTCTTCACTTTTTCCATATAAGATATTTGTTCCTCAGGGTTACATCAGCTCCAAAATCTTGTATAGGTTGGTGTTTTTTTCCTATTCTCTTAATGAAGGACCTCTCTCATGTGTTTCATTTTTATATGGTATGCAGAACCGTTCTCATTTCATGGTTTCAAATTAGCCTTCTCCGTTAGAAGTAAATAAAAATTACTGAACACAACAAGTGCTTCAGAATCTGCAGCTCTCTGAAGTTTGCCTTTTGCCAGACCCCTCTTCTGGCAGATATAAAATGAAATGCTGTAAATGCTTTCCAAAAGTTTCTCATTTTTCAGAGACTTTTATCTTGGTGGTGGCCATAATGGGAGGAGAGAGGAGCTGGAGGTGTGTTTAATTGCAGCTTTTTTTTTTTCCACATAGCATATTTAGTGTGTAAGGGGGGATGTTTTTTCCCCCTACTGTTACGAGGTGTCACCCATCAGTTGACTGCAACAGGTTTGCTTTATTCTGTATTCTGTGTCTGTACTTAAGGATAAGAAGAGCTTCTCTGCATGTGTTCCGGACTGGAGTACAGAATACCTATATATACAGGTAGCTTTGCACATGCTGGCTCAGTAGCTGAAGGAGATGAACAAATGGAACACTGCACTGGGTTAATTATCCAAATTCTTTGCTTGAATGGAAGAAAGAAGCTCAAAAATGCTATTTCTCACCTACTAATATCTTATATATACCACAGTCACAGAAACCAGATGGAAATGTGAGCAGAGGAAAATAAGACAACGAAAAGAAGGTAATGTGGGTTTATTACAAATTACTCATGACAAGCTAAATTATATGTTGGCTAGTTATCTTAATGAATGAAAAGAAATGTGGTGCCCATATATTTTTTTTTTGTTTGTATGAAGTTTTGCTGTGAAAAACTCAGAAATGTGATGGAGGTGAGAATCTTTTTCCAAATTAGCTTGGTTTAAACATATTATTTGTAATTGTTATTTGCTCATCATCAAGATATTCTGGTGTATGAGAAGTCTGTACTGAAGGGAGATTCAGTGCTACTCAGAACTTTTGTTATTGACTTGCTATAAAAGTAGTCTGAGATGAGACAAGGTTGTTTTGGAGAATAAGGCTTAAAAATACTGCATGGGTGATAATTGTAGAAAAGACCTGAAGTCAGTCAAGGAAAGTTTCAATTGCAAACATAACGTGTTTCATATAAGAAAGAATAAATACAGATAGTGGGAAATCTTTTAGGGCATATATATAAAAGCTGTGGAAAAGTATCTGGGGATTATGATTATTGATGGTGGTTTGAATATGAGCTGGTAAACAATGCAGCTCTAAGAAGAAAAAGAGCCACTACTGTATTTCATTTTACTACCGAGAGTATTATATATGAGGCAAGAGTTCTTAGTTTGCTTTTGTCAACATATGATTTGTGGTACTGTGCTCAGTTCTGGGCAACGTGTTTTACAAAAGACCCAGATGAGCTGGAGAGAGATCAGAGGAGAGCAGCTAATGTGATCGATATTTTGGAAATGAAGGCTTGTTTGGAAAAAAGAGAGAACATATAATGCAGCAATGACTGATGGGAACATGGGTCCTGACTGTCTCCCACAGAACAGTCTTACGAGGAAGAGCAGCACCATTATTATTAACCCAGGGGGATGGCAGAAGTAGTTATGGACAGAAAAGGAATGAACATGTAAATTTAGTAAGGTGTGTGTATTAGAAAAGAGGAACAAGGAATGCAGTTGCCAAGGGGGTATGAAACTGTTTTTGTGGGAAGTATTTCCAGCTAAAATAACCGTCTATCCATCAAGGACAGATTTGGGGCTTAAAAAATATTTATCTGAGGATGCAGGTGGCTAAGTTACACAGTCCACAGTCCCTGCCAGATCCAATAACTGACTTGGAACTTGCATTTCCCTTTTCACGTGGCATCTTCTATCCTTACTTCTCCTCTCTGCCTCTGGCACAGGAAGATCTGTATGGCCTTAGCTGTTTTCTGTCAGTAAGACTTGGCTATGTGAGTGACTCAAGTTTAAGGGGTAGCATTAGTAGAAGTACTGGAACAGCTTTTGGTTTAAAACATGGGTACATGAAACTACTTAAGAAACACTTGCAGAAATGTTTCATTTCCTAAGGCAGTGAAGGAAGTACCCAGTGACTAAGGAAGTTTTGATGTCAGAAGCAAAACAGCTGCCTTGATACAGTGTCTTGTGACTTCAGAGACAGTCAAAGCCAGGCCCATGCTATGCTAAGGAAATGGTGTGGTTTCAGGGACCAGCAACAGATTTGACTGTGGCTTGGAGATTTCTACTTCATTCTCTGTTGCACTGTGTAGACTTAACTCACATTTTCCTAAATTGACAAGAATTAAATGCTTAATTACACAAGTCACTCTGAAAATAATACCTCGTATTTATTACCATGGAAGTTAAAACAGACTCAAAGAACAAATTAACACTGTTTTATAGAGCAAATTCTCAACTAGGGAACACTATCTTTTAACACTGTCACCACTATTAGACTCTTTGTGCAGATCTTCATTTCATGGTGTGACACATGTGCATGGCTTTCTAGAACACAGAATTCAACGACACCTTTCCTTTATATGCTTTTCTATGTCAGATGCCATTTGGTCAGACTGTTCCTCTGCTGCCATTTGTTACACAGCAACAAAATGTAATAGGATATTGATGGGAAGGTTCAACTTCTACAGCCATACCACCAACATCCACCTTGGATGTTGTGGACCAACATAATAAAATGGGAGGCATCATTTTCAGAGCAGAATATTCAGAATCTGCCCATCCTCAGGCTATTCTCTCATCCATTACTGTCTGGTCTCCATGAAATATGGCTCCCAGTCCTATAAAGAAATATACTAACATCACAGAATCACAGAAATATAGGAGTTGGAAGGGACTTTTGGGATGATCTAGTCCAACTCCCTGCTAAAGGAGGTTCCTCCCCACAATAAGTTGCACAGGAAAGTGCCCAGGCAGGTTTTGAGTCTCTCCGGAGAAGGAGACTCCACAACCTGTCTGGGCAGCCAGTTGCAGTGGTCCGTGACCCTCAAAGTAAAGAACTTTTACCTCACGTTCAGATGGAACTTCCTGTGTCCCTGTTTGTGCCCGTTGCCCGTTGTCCTGCCACTGGGTACCACTGAAGATTCTGGCCCCATCCACTTTGCACCCACCTTTTAGATATTCACAGGCATTCATAATATCTCTCAGTCTTCTCCAGGCTGAACAGCCCCACGTCTCTCAGCCTTTTCCCACATGGGAAATGTCCCAGGCCCCAGTTGTCTTTGTGGCTCTCTGCTGGATTGTCTCAATCAGTTCTCTGTCTTTCTTGAACTGGGGAGCCCAGAACTGAGCATAGTACGCCAGACGTGGTCTCACCAGGGAAGAGCAGAAGGGGAGGATCACCTCCCTAAGCCTGCTGGCTGCACTCTTTTTAATACACTGCGGTATACCACGGGCCTTATTGGCCAAAAGACCTCATTGCTGGCTCATGGCCAACCTGTTGTCCACCAGGACGTACAGATCTTTCTCTGTAGAATGTTACACTACAGAGGCAGCTGATATGCAATCATCTAAGGTTGTAAAGGACCCCTTACTAGCCTGTTTATATAATACAACCCAATAAATGAAAGCAACAGACCTAGGAACTGGTTTTCTGCATGGTTGTAATCTGTATGGAACTTATCCTTTTGAACATACTTAAACCAGCAGTAGATGAATCCTTGCATCATCTCAGTCAACTGGGAAAGAATTTTTTCCCAAATCTCCCAAGTGGAGACAGCATAATGAAACAGTTTAAGGAACTGCTAGTTCTCCAGACAGTGTTTTGGCTTCCACACCTCACATTTTTCCCTCATTCTGAACACTTGGATAAAAGGAAAATATTTAATAGGAAAAAAAAATGGGGAAAAAATTCTCATCTGATGCAAATCAGCACTGTGAAGGAAGAACACTGCTGTTCTCTGTTCCGTATCTTACTCTCTCTTGGCAGCATTATCCCACAGAAATGTGCTATTTTTCACTTTTACAAGCTTAAAACCTCTCTGTATCAGCATACCCTAACCTTATATTTCTGACTTTTTTTTTTTTTTTTAAATTTTAATGGTACAGTAAAAGGTTTTTTTTGGCCATCAGCAGCTGAGTGCAGGAAACACAAGGAAGTCTGAAGACATATGAAAAGGGCAATTTGATTATTTTTGAGATAAAAGAGTACAAACAATAATAAAAAGTCAGAGGCATTTTATGAGCACTTTTCATTGACATCTATAACTTCAAAGCAGTTTGAGGCATTTTATTGTTTAAATTTCCAGGTCAGTAGTCAGTTATCCTATGTATGAAATATTTAAATTAAAAAAAAAAAAAAAAAGAAAAAAAAAGGAAAGAATTATAATAAAACATTGAGTCACTCATATGCGTGTGCAGACATATTTAAATTTACCCAAAATGTCTGAGTGTATTTTTGGCCTCCTCAGAGCATTTGGCAATGCCAGATCTGGTGTAGTCTAAACACCATAAATTATCTTCTTTTCAGCTGCGTTAAAATCAGCTACTACAGCTTTGACCAGTAAGCTTGACTTGTTACTGCCAGTAATACGTTACTTTCTCTTGCTGGTGTCCACTTATGCATTTGGAGGTGTGTTCTTTTGCCAGTCAATTATGCTAAGTGTGTGGACTCCTCAAGGATAAATAAGACTTAACGTTTAACCACCTTTTCACACTGACAATATGGAAGGTACAAATAATGACTGGTATTAATGCTATCATTTATTTTGCAGTCAGGCTACTGTCAGAGTCAAGATTCTGAGGTGAAAGAGCTTTTGGCTTGTGTCACTATGACCATTATTGAGTCAAGAAAAAAATTAAAGAGCACTGAGATGGCCGCACGAATATCACCGCAGGCAAGATGTGACACATTCTGCACATGTGCTGACTGCGTAAACTGAGTATCTCTGTACAGTTTGCAGAATTTATCATGTGTGGCCTGCTATGGCTCATGCCGCTGGGCGTGCTCCACAGGCTCCACTTGCCTTGGGAGGAAGTGTGTTGTTGGGCACTTTTCTGTTACTTCATCAAAGAATACGTCGGCTCCTGTGGGAGCTGTACTGATATGTGATCTGCTCTGATCACATCATTTTGTTTTGTGAGCTTCTGAGTGTTGCTGTAGCCAGACTAATCCTGAAGTGAACTGAAGTGCCAGAAATCTCTCTTTTCCTCTGCTGCCACTGAAATGTTGCTGTTTTCCCTCAGCCTAAGTGAGCAATATGAAACAGGTTTTTTCTCCTAAACTTGTTTAGGTTTTATCTGGTATCACTCTTGTTCCTTGGTTGTCTCTCATCAACTTGAAATTTATTTAATAAAGCTGTTGGTTCAGCTTCTGGGTTCAACAGTCTGGATGGTGTGTTCCTGTGTAAATCCCAGAACAGCAGGTTGTTGTAGGTGAAAGGAAGATGTGTTTGAGATCTGTGATTGCTAGAAGGCTCTTTGTGCCATGAGGACACAGGTAGTAACTCAGACTCTTTTACTCCAAACTTTGAAGAGAAGCTGTTTATGTGGCTTGAGTTAGGCCATAAAGGTATCCTTATCGTCTACATGGCCAAACTCATGACATTTGTTTATTTGTACTTCATGCCCTGGCTTGGATGGAATCATTATCTCAAGGTGAGTGTTCTTATCTCCTTGGGAGATAACCCACGTATAGAAAGTGGAGACTTTAGATTTTAAGGGTCTTTCTTATAACAGCCTCATTTGTTTCAATCCATCATATTAGATTCAGTGGAAAAAAATCCTATTGCACACACTGACAAAGTTGCCATGCAGGCATCACACAATCTTTTGTATTTGGCTTAAATGAAGCACTTTGAATCAGCCACAGTCTTTACTCTGTAAAGGAAGCTATCCACACAGAATGAAATGCTAATAATAGCTATATGCAGGCGTTTAGTTTTCAGTGTAGTCACTGGCTGGCAAAGCTGATCTCTGGTTCTCAAGCAACATTTTATTCATTTTCTTGTTGCATTTTTGTCAGCATCCCAAATCAGCTCAGAGATTTTGTACTGATGATAATTAGTTTCAGCTGATACTTACTGGCAGACTTTTCTCCAAATCTGTGAAAATAAGCAGAAACAAAATAGTATTTATAAAAGGATGCAGTGTTTTGGTTTTTTCAGAAGGCTGGAAAAAAAAGCCCCACACCTACTCTTTAAAAATACGGCAAGGCATCAAATGTGTAAATCCAATATCTCAAAGAAGACAATGTAAAATATTGTGGACTGTTTTCAACCTCAGCTAGCTGACTGCCAAGGATTATATCTTTTGCATGAAAAATTTTGATGAGTAAAAAAAATCCTCATATAATAGAGACTGTAGCTGACAGCTTAAAGCTTTTGCAATGAGAACTGAAAAAAGTTCTGGATGTTAATAGAAGCTTTTGCTGATAATGGCTTGAAGTTCATGAATGCTAAAAGTGTGTTATTTCTGGTATAAGGTTAAAAAGAGCATAATGTGGTATTCATTAAACAGTGCAGCCAAAAATAACATCTGTCTCTCATGAATAAGGGGTAAGGTCTCATTTTATATCTCTTCTCATTTGAAAACAGTACTTTTCTAGAAAATTAGACTTTTGTACTCTTTAGGAAAATAAGAACATTAGGCAGAACAGAAACATGATCGCATAATCCTAGCAAAAAGTAATAACAGTACAGAAATGTTGTTAGAACTTAAAATAACTTTGGAGGGGCATGATTCTCTCTGCTCAAGCAAGCCTTTGTCCGATTGTCCAGTGCGCCACATGGATATTTGCCACATATACTAGAGAGGGAACTGGGTCTTCTTGTCACTGATATCTCTGGTTACTGTGGAAGATAGTTCATCCACTAGGAGGTAAGGCTCAGGCTGCTACTGTGAAGGCCTAAAGTCTACACAGAACCGAATGCTTTTTGGAAGGTTCTTAGCGCCTCTAGGATCCTTTGATTTGGTGCATGGTAGAGGTCATCATCTCTCATATTTCTTTGTCAAATTCATAGGTTTCAGTTGTCTGAAAATTATTTAGAAATTCATCTAGAATTCAGTGATCTGTTTCACATAGAAATATGAACATTTTAGGTAAGTGCTCAAAGTCAGCAGCCTGGTATCTTTGAGGAGTAAAATTGCAGCTATCAGACACATTCTGTTCAGGAATGCAGAGATTTGCTGCTACCAAAAACACTCCCAAAGGTTAGCTTTCCCTCTCCTTGGCAGTGAAAACATCTGCATCACCTGAAATGCATTTTTGTTTGTTTTGCTGGATAAAAGTAGGTTTTATCTCAGGGTTGTGTTGTATATTTTTTTTCTTTACTCATGTGTTCTAAATATGTTACTCACCCATGTGTGTGTGCCTTTTGTTCTTGTAGAACTACATTGTGTTTTCAAGGCTGAGTTTGTCTTTTTCTAAGTTTTTTTTTTTTTTTTTTTTTGAGGTCAGATTCTGCAGGATATCTATAGATACAACAGATGTATAACTGAAAATGTCCTCTAGAACATGCAAGATGTGATTGTCAAGTTGTGCGCTGTGTACTCTCAGATGGGCAGTTTGCTGATTTTTTCTAGGCGGGAGGTAGTTCTATGTGTGGATAGAAAGAGTGGATCAGACACCCTGCTGTAACCTTCTGCAGTCAAACTGATCTTTAAAGTGGGTATAGAGACAGCAATTATGATGTGCAGTACTTGGTATGCTGAATGTGTATGAAACAATGTGCAATAAAAATGATGGATAGCAAATGTAATATTGTGTTTTAAATATGTATTTTTTATGGTTAATGGCAAAAGATGTTTTAGTATTAGTAAACATTTGTCTGAAAACAATAGACAAGAAGAAGGTTGAAGTACTCAAGTTCTTTGCCTCAGTCTTCACTGGTGGTCAGGATTCCCATGCCTCTCATATCCCTGAATCTTACATCTCTGAACTTCTTAGGAGCTGAGGAAGAAAAATCCCTCCTACTGTAAGAGTGAATAACTCAGAGACTGCCTCATGAAACTGAATGTGTACAAGTCTATGGGAGCTCAATGACATGAATCACAGGATCTTGAAGGAACTAGATGACGTGTCTGCCAAGCAGCTCTCCATCATATCTGAAAATTCATGGCTGTTGGGTGAAGTCTCTGGTGACTGTAAGAAGTGAAACAAGAGTCCCATTTTTAAGAAGGGCTGAAAAGAAGATCTAGGGAAATACAAGCTGATGAGCCTCATGTCTGTACCTGGGAATATCATGGATTAGATATTCCTGAAATCTCTGCTAAGGCACAGACAAGATGAGGAGGTGATCTGACACCATCAGCTTCATCAAGGGCAGATCATGCCTCACTATTCTGGTGGCCATCTAGGTTGGATTGATGGCATCAGCACACAAAGAGCAACCAATGTCATCTACATGGACTTCTGCAAGGCATTTGGCATAGTCCAACATCACTGAATCGGGAAGATATGGATTAGAATGGTGGACTATTCAGTGGATAAGAGTTGGCTGGAAAGTCGCAGTCAGAGTGTTGTAGTCAGTAACTTTATGTTGGAGGATAGTCGTGGGTGGTGTCTCCCAGGGGTTTACTTTGAGATCAGTATTCTTCAACATCTGAATAGTGGGATTGAGTGTACAATCATCCAGTTTGCTGATCACATCAAGCTGAGTGGTTCAGTTGATAAAACAGAAGGAAGGAATACCAACCAGAGTGACCTGGTCAGGATAGAAAAGTTGGTGTTTGTAAACATAATGATGTTCCACAAGGCCAAGTGCAGGGTGCTCCAGTTGGTTAGGGGCAATATCAATCTCAGAGATGAGTATGGACTGGGAGGAGAACTCCTTGGGAGCAGCCCTGCACAGAAGAAATATCAATATCAATCTCAGATATGAGTATGGACTGGGAGGAGAACTCCTTGGGATCAGCCCTGCACAGAAGAACTTGTGGATAAAAAGCTTGATGAAAATCAGCACTATGTGCTAGGAGCCCAGAAAGCCAAAAGCTACATCAAAAGAGGAGTGGACTGTCTTCTTCTTCTCTGCCCTTGTGAGGCTCCGCCTGCAGTACTGCATCCAGGCCTGGGGTCCCCGACACAAGGAAGATGTGGAGCTCTTGGAGTGGGTCCAGAGGAGGGCCACCAAGATGATCAGAAGGCATCTCTCCTATGAAGAAAGGTTGAAGGAGCTGGGCTTGTTCAGCCTGGAGAAGATTCCATGGAGTCCTCCTTGTGGCATTCCAGTACCCAAAGGAAGCTTAAAAACAGGACAGAGACTTTTTTCATGGTCTGATAGTGATAGGATGAGGGGGAATAGTTTTAAAATAAAAGAGAGGAGATTTAGTTTACATGTTTGGAAATTTTCTCCTCAGAGGGTGGTGAGGCACTGAAACAGTGGTTGCCCAGAGAAAGTGTGAATGCCTTCAGTGCATTCAAGGCTGGGTTGTATGAGGCCCTGAGCAGTCTGATCTAGTGGGTTGCAGCCCTGCTTATGGCAGGGTTTTGGAACTAAGTGATCATTAAACTTCTTTCAACCCAGGCCGTTTTATAATGATTCTACAATGATTTTGTGCTTGAGTCGCTTGTTACAATTTATTCTGGACAATTAACAATATTTAAAAAATCATAACAACAGGAACATGGGCATTGTCAGCCTGATTTTCATTTTATGTATCACACAAATCCTTTTGGTTTGGATTAGCAGTTTATAAATTACTCCAGAACAAAGTTCAGAGAAAATTGGCTGTCACTGGAAGAGGATGACTGATTAAGAAAAGCTTGTCTCAATTTTGTTAGCTCTTGGTTTGTTTGTTTACTATTAAGAATTTAATTATTCTGTGGTGGTTTAGTTGCAAATGTTGCAAATAAATGATATGAATGGTTAGTATTTCTTTAATCTCAGCATCCTTTTGTTAAATAAAGTATTATTATTTAAAAATATTAAGCCTAAATGAAGCATTAGAGACACACATTACTCTTATTCTATCTTACATATTTATCTGTCATGTCTTGAAGATGTTGAAGTTTTCTTATTCATACGCTACAGTCCTTATAATCAGAGACAATTCAGAAACTTGCACTGCTGGAGAACCTCTGAGGTTAACATCGGGCTTCCTGGGTTGGTGCTGTGCTGTCCATTCTGGTATAGGCATCTAGAGTTGTCTGCCCAGAGTGTAGGGAGGGGACAGGAATGTTAACCTAGGACACTAAGAAAGGAGCTGAGTAGAGAAGCTAAGGATGTAGGAAGTCTTTCATCCTGTTTTGTCTCTCAGTCAGGCTTAGGCAGCTAATTCTGAAGAAAGGTGCCTCCCTCTTTTCTTGGCATTCACAAGCATGAAACCTTTCCTGCAAGAAGGTGGGTGGCCAGGCCTTTCTCACGTAGATTACAGCTGGAACAGGAGGAGGGGAAGGAGCTCATGATGTTTTGTGCTTCTGGCAAATAGCTCAGTCAGCAGAGTTCTGTCTGAAATAAAGAGAGTAATATTCAAGCTTTTTCTTCAGTGAATATTTAATTATCTATGCAAAAATAAGTAATTATCTAGTTTTAGTCTGGTAGTCTTTCTGTTCAGCAAACCATCACGAGTCAGTTATTCGCACAACTCTTATTCACTCCATTATTACAACAGCTTCAACAGAGGAGAGAGTGTTCTTTCCAATGCTCAAGAGTACAGTAGTTAGATTATTTTTCTGGAAATCATCTTCAAGTCTCTGCTCCAATTTGTATGTCACATGGCCTTACATTTAGTTCACTTATATGCCATAGTACTTCAACTGACATCGTTAGGATTCTAAAAAATAAGAAGATGGTTCAGCCATAATCTGCCATTTTATAAGCGGTGAAGTGTGCTAACAGAAAACATTCTCCTTTCATATGCAAAGACCACCTTGTGTGAAATCCTTAACAGTGGTTTAAATCTGAGGCAGGAAATGAGATGCGCAGTAAAGTCACTATCTATGCAGCTACATGCATTGCAAAATCAGAAATGGATTCTCAAATTCAACTCTTATAGGATTTGAGAGATATTTTGGTGAAAAATGTAGGGTTAAACATAGACAGGATAGAGCAACCATGCATTTGTTCTACACTTTCATGTGATAGTTGGTGTGGTTTGAACCCTGGTACAGAGCAGCAGCAGCAACAGGGAACAACCTAAATTTTGCACTTAGCTGCCCATCTCTTAAGTCCTTCAGGTGAATGTGTGGCATTAAAGTGTGTCTTAAAGCTTCTGAGAAAATTCTTATAGGATAATAGAATAGGGTTTGCTGTTATTCAGCATTAATTTCTAGAGCATGCAGACAACTAGTATGACCACATCTCATTGCATGCTGCAGAAGCAGAAGAAAAAACTCTGCATGGAAAAAAAAAAAAGCTAAACAAAAAAATCCCCCACAAAAGCCTTGACATTTAAATGCAGGATGATTTCCGAGGGATAGATATAATCGTGATTGTAGCGCATTAGTTTTCCTACCGTTACCAAAGTTCTGGTAGAAAATGTAGAGTAAGCAAAGATCTGAAACAGCAAACATGAAATTTGGCTGATACTTGCAATGTGTATGAGAAGTATTACCGGGGAAAGTGTGGAGATTTATAAATGCTAAGAAGGAAATCATGCTGGTTTACAATCTGTGCAGCTGGAATTAGATGCTGGCATTTCTACTGAGGGGGATGGCACCTGAAGGATTTCACAGAGCATTTCCATTCTTGGTAGCTGTTGTTCTTGCTCCATTTCTCTCAATATTCAACCACGCAGAACAATTAAAATCGGAAGCAGTTGTATAGCATCTTATCTAAGGTGACTGGTATATGCATATTAAGTTGTTACCTTAGTCCTTTGCTTTTGAGACTCAAGACAGATTCCATTAAAGGCAGCATATTGTTGAAAGAGCTCGTAAGAAATACCATCATGTGGAGTATATTGTACTCCTTGCTTCCAAAGGGATTAGAGTTCCCAGATCTGGAGGAAAGGGCCTGTCTTTCCCACAAGTTTATTAATACCTTAAATCACAGTCCTCTAATCTAATCCATATCGTCTGTGCTCTAAGCAGACAAAGGCTGTATCCTTTTGATAAAACACACGTCTGCAAACTGTAGTCTAACTTGCATAGAAAGAAATAAGAAGTTGTTCTCATTGCCTGTTTTAGGTCTTAGTTCATCCAGACACCTGGAAATATGCTTTTCATTGAAATCAAATGATGATTCCCTAGGAGCATGATGTATTGAAAAGTACCAAGGAGAAGTGTCAGCATTAACTTCATATTTTATTGGATTTCCCTGTTTGTCACAGACTTAGCATAAGCCAGGGATAGCTTTTGTGTTGAATATGTCAAGAAAATTAGTTTTATGATTGGTATCAAGATGAGGAATTACAGTATGCTCAGCTAACTTGGGCTGCAGGATTTGGTCTTTATTTCAAATCCATTTGAATAAAGATGGGTCAATTGCAGTAGCTGATAGAATGTTGAAGTTGCACAGGACAGGGTTTGAAGATATAATCTCTGAAATATTTTGCATGGAACAAAAACCTGTTTTCAATCTACTGCAAGGCGGGTTTTCATGTAGTTTTTAAAAGAGTGCATGAAGCATATTTTCCATTTAATTAAATGAACCTTGTACACATGTACAGTGTAGATTCCAGATTCTTTAAATTTTACAGTGCTAATATCTGGTAAGATGCCAGAAAAAGTTAATTGAGAAGGAGATGCTTCTTTGGAAAACACACAATCTGATATCCTTGTTTTAAAAGACAAGCCCATTTCTGGTCCCTGATTAAGCACAAATTCAACAGATTCCACATGAATTCCGAGCATTTTCTGACAAGATTGCAGCAAAGAATAAGACAGAAAAAAAACAAGATTCATCTGAGAAAGGAAAATAGGAATTAAAAAGCACTTAATCTGTATGTTCAAACAACCATGGGATAATATCAATATATTTGTCTGACATTTTGAGAGATCTCCCAACAAACTTCACGTCATTGCCTACTGCATTCATTTTACAGATGGGTTAAACTGAGAAAGCATGAAATTTCAATGTCTATGTCTCATGAGAAACCATTGGCAGAGCTGAGAACAGGAGCTTTCCTATCCAACTCTTTCCCAGTATTGACAAGAGCAACCATTTTCAAGTCAAACTTTGCACTTGGCTTACAAAACTGTAACTAAAAAGAAATACTGAGATAAAAACCTCTGTGTTTGTTTAACAATTGAAAATGCCCAGATAAATTGAGAAAGAATTACAGTAGCTGAAAATAAAGATTTCTCAGAAACTATTAGGAATAAGGTTAGGAATAAGGTTGCTTTTTTTTTTTTTTTTTTTTTTTTTTTTTCAGACATTTCTAACCTTTATGCTAGAATTTCTGGTTTTACTGAAAAGACCAACTTTTTCCCATAAACCAAGATATTAGTACATCTGAATATGTATAAAGAAAGAGATGGGAAACAGAAGGTCAGCCTACCCTTGGATTCAGAGAATACCAGCAAAACCACAGTTCTGGTATGGTGCCAATGTAAGCTGTTCTACACCAAATATCCTACCAGGAGTGTTCCTAACAAGTTGTTCCCTGAACAGAGGAACTGGAGATTCCTTTGATTTTGTGATATGTTGCCTATAGAATACAAGCCCTCCTGCAAGATCCCTGGTTGACTCTCTACAGTTCCCCTCTCTGTCTATCTCCTTGTCTGCTTTTTAACGATGTTACTGGTGTGGCCTCAGGTTTACCTAGTTCCCCTCTTCTCTCCCTGCTTACAAGGAGACCTTGTACTCAGGTCTAGCCCTTCCTTCCTATAGGCACCACAATCTCTCAGCTCCTCCACTGCAGAACAATGACCTCAGTATACTTTCTCACTTTGATCTTTCCCTCTCCTTTTCCTCTTTCTGTCTCTGTCAATGGTGGGTGCTGTTTTCTCCTCTAAATTCAGTTGGAAATTGTAAATGTGTTTGGAGAGTGTTAGAAGAGACCTGGGAGACAGACAGGGACAAGCTCAGATATGCATCACTATTATGTAAGCATCCTTTGCCTAGGTGAAAAATAATGCACAATTTTGTGAGCTAATTTTTTCAGTCACCTACTTGGTTAATATTACAAACGACTTGAATCAATAATAATAATTCATTTAACCTATAATAACAAGGATATGCAAAAAATACAAATAGGAGAAGTAAAAACACTCATGCAACAAAATTCAGTGCCCTTCACACAAAGATAGGAGAAAGGAATCTCTTAGAGAAACTGTAAAGATCTTTGTAGTGCTGCTGGCAGGGAAGCAGGTATTTATTTGCTGTCCAGCAGGTCAGTGTTGATGTCTGTAATATAGCAGATATATAGTGTTTTTTTTTTTCTTAGCTAAAGAAGCCTCTTTTCACCCAGGATTCACATTATGTCAGGAGTCAAGGAGACAAGTCTCAGTTACCTCATCAAGCTTTGAAAAGGTTCTGCCTTTCTGTGCACTTGTGTCAGTATTGCCAATGATTTTACTGCAGTAAAAACTCTCAATGAAGAAGGAGGTAAAACTAAAATGAAAACTAAACCCCACTATCACTATTTTTAAAAGATGATTTTGCTGCCATGGATTTTTTGTCCATGAAATATCTGCCCATCTGTCCATAAAATAGTTTGCCCTGGCCATATTTCTATCCTCCATGTAAAAGACATTTCACATCCAGTTGAATGTCATTAGCTGCCCTTGCTGTATCCAAAGTTCTGATGTTTTCTCACCTCCCACGCTTGGACCAGAAAGAGACTCCATCAAAAACATTCAGAGATTTTAATGCCTCCCCTGCTTCCTTCCTTTTTTATGTTGTACAATTATACAGGCAATGAAGCACAGCTGTAACTAAAAAGCAGAATTACCATACTACCCTTGCTTACTGATTTGACTTCTGAGGGAAATACTCATTTCAGGACCGTGAGATTGCAATAGGCTTCAGTCAGTTTTTGCATATTTTGCTTTGATTTCCTATTGGGAATATTTCAGTGTATGGTCTTCATGTAGCTTTCTGGCTTACAGATGGCAATGTCACTGATGGAAAAAAGATTTAAAATTAAAAAGCATGCTTTTTAATCAATTGTGCCTATATTTTGACAGAGTTTTATTTGATCTTGGCAGGTCAAGCCCCTTTGCGGAATAGTTAAAAACATCTTTCTAAACTCATTATTGCCATTCTAAAGCAGTTCTCAAAACCTACATAACCGTAGGCTGCAGTGTAAGTCAGCTATATGTTTATTAGATATAACATTACACAGCAGTAGTATGAGGTCTTAGATTAGCTGAGCTAATAACATTTTACATTATTCTGATAAGATAATTGAGATTGTGTAGTGTCTGCTAATAAGGCAATGGAATGTTTAAGTGAGGCAATGCTTTTCTAGTAGAGCACACAGATTAACATTACAGCCTTGTCAAAGTTGGGAAATGTTCTGATTTTCCGGAATAGAACTAATGCATGCTGATGAAAAGGGGTGGGGTATGAAATATGTACCAAATATGGACCAAAGGAAAGCCAGTCAGGTCAGTTCTCTCCCTAATCACTCAGCATGAAGAAATGAGCCTAAAAAAGTTAATCTTGTGGAACTGGAGGACAAGCCGTCGTGGAATGACCTACATGGAGAGGTGGCTGTGGTGAGTCCCGTGGAAGAGGCCCAGAGCAGAGAGAGGCCAGGTATCCTATTAACTACGTGTTCAAAAACTCAGTTTCAGCCTGTGATGCCATCAATATCCTGGACTTAATGTATACAGAAGTGGCACTCTTAAGGATAATTATAGAAGGTCTGGGCTCTGTAACTTAAATAAACTTCTTTGCTTAAAGGACACAGAGAACACAAAGAAATTCTGAGGCCAGACAGGACTCACCCATGACATACAAGGAGAACTAGAGTAAGCAGGAGGCTGGTGTGCTAGGCCCTGTGCTCAAACAAATCTCAGATGTGCTTAGCATAGAGGCGATTTTCCCTCTGCTACCTCACAGGGTGTATACATTGCATCTCATCTTGTGTGTACAGGAGATAGTAGTAGGTTTGGGCCATGCACTTGCGGCCCTCTGTGTCCCAGGGATGTTGTCAGTTGAAGGGGCACAGCACTGCTGCATTTCTTGAAGATGTCAACCCTGTC
Organism: Gallus gallus; assembly: GCF_016699485.2. Lineage (NCBI taxonomy): Eukaryota > Metazoa > Chordata > Aves > Galliformes > Phasianidae > Gallus > Gallus gallus. Next base: position 12,358,730 of record NC_052572.1, read on the forward strand.
TGTGGTGGCAAGGCTGTCTGTGCTGACACACACACACTGGATCCCCCAGCGTCCTTGGCTTGCTCAGTGTTCTGAGTCATCAAGGACACTCATGCATGGTAAAGACAGTTGACGTGTCTGCTTTTGGAAGATTCAGTATTTATTAGCCCAGACTTGGCACCATACTGATGCAGGCAACATGGCATCTGGACTGCAGCTGATTATGGAACAGACTGAAACTTGAGGGACTCTTCCTAGGAATGTAGATGGGATCTGGTTATGCACATGAAGAAAATTTTCAGGCATTCTTGCATAGGAAAAATAAGGGTTAAAAATTCTCCATAAGAAAGCAAGAGTAACAAATATTAGTTATCTGTTTGCTTTGTTGGCTGCTCTCCCAGAAGGCCAAAGAGCTGCTATTCTATCTGTGAGTTTCTTCCACGTCACCTGAACAAAAATGAAGCATCATAAATTAATTACATTCAAAAAAGCTCTTGGGACTGGGCAAGTTGCTACATTTTGTGTAAAATTCTGGGTTCTTGACTACTGGCACCGTCCTCTGACAAATTCAGGAAAATCTTGCTGCACATTGTGTATCTCTGGAGAGGGAGAAAAACATATACACAAAATAAATGTTCCTGAAATATTTGCCTAACCAACCCATAATGGTAGAATTGGTCACTGGAAATAAATTTTCTTTTCCACTTAGAGTTATAAAATTGCTTTTAAAATTCTGAGAATTAGACACAATTTTTATACTACTTACAAAAAATGGCCCTTAATCCATTATTTAATTTTAACACTCAGCAAACACATTTACAAATTCCAAAGGCTGTAACTTCTAAATAAATTCAGTTTAATTATTTCCAAAAACTACATTATCTTTTAATATAAACTTAAATATTGTATTGAAAACCTTAAGTAATTGCATCTTCAGCTGATTGCATAATGGATTTATGATACAATTTATGTGATGCTTGCTCCTAACAACTGCCTCCTCAACAAGGATTCATTTTGCTCTCCTTATATTGCATAGAACTATTGTTTGGTACAACTTGGTTCCCCATCCAGTACAGAAGGAGACAAAACTTTCATTTTGATTTTGCATAATTATAGACAAGGAATTGCTAAGTAAAGAGTATTGATCTGACAGAGGCTTACAGCAGCAACCACTGTTTTCAAGCAATTTCAGTATGTGGACTTATTCTAGACTAATAGACTACCGTATTGGGTATTGCATGCAGCTTGTTTTTCTGTCCTTTATTTCTTTCACTTAAACTAATGGGATTTTTTTTTTAATCTGCTGCATTAAATGCCATTCTTCAGCCTTAATTGAACCAATCAACTAACAGGTTTTTCTTCCATATTAGTAGACAAATCCAGATGTGACCTAGGCTGTGACACTTCTCAGCCTGCGTGTGTGTATATGCTGCTTAGAATCTGCAGCTGTTTTGATTCCTATTGTTTGTAGATGTTGCTGTTTAACCTAGCAGGCAGCTCAGCACAACACAGTTATTCGCTCACTGTCCCCAGCCAGGATATAGAACAGAATCAGAACGGTAAAACTAAGAGAATCCCTGGGCTGAGATAAAGACAGTTCACCAGGTAAAGCAGAAACCCTGAGAACAAGCAAAGCACAGAGAGGAATTCACTGGCTGCTTCCCATCAGCAATCAGGTGTTCAGCCACTACCAGGACAGCAGGGCTTGGTGCGCATAGTGGTGTGTCAGGAGAAAAACGCCATCACTCCAATACCTAACCTTCCTTCTTCTTTACCCAAGCATTGTTCAGTGTGATACTGTGACCTCTTGGTCCATTTCAGGTCAGTGATCCTGGTTCTGATGCTCTTAGCTCCTTCTGCACTCCCAGCCCCTCACTGTCAGAGGAATGTGAGAAGCTGAAAGATCCCCGGCTCTGTGTAAGCACTGCACACCAACAAGACATCGTGGTGTGATCAACTGCAGTCTCAGTTGATCACACCAAAATCACACCTGAATTCAAAATGTGGCACCATATCATCTACTAGGAAGAAAACTTACTATACTCTAGCCAAAAACAGGACAGTAATACACCTTTATGTCTAAGCAGTCTCTGAAAATGTATGTAGTCATGGTTTGTACAGAATGCAGCTGCCACATCAGCTTGTTGGCCTGGTGAGTCTGCTATCGCTTGACAGCACGCATTACCAGTACATAAATGGATATACATACATACCACTTACCTTGTCACAAATAGAGCATTAATTATTTAGTTCTCCCATTAAAAATGTCTGCCGTTACTTAGAGTTATTATACTGGGCTGGGCTCATTTGCTTGGAAGGCAAAGGAAAATCATTAGGAGTTCAAAGAGCTGACCGTTTTTCTGAAAGTCAGTCCACACTCGTGGACCACATTTATGCCTAATGTGCCTGACTCCTTAATATAGCATGAGTATATTTATAATGGCATAATTATTTAGATACGATATTAAAATTCATACAGACATATCAATTTAATTAAAACTGCATTGAAATGCTAGCTGTTAACATGAAGCAGAGCAAGAAGAAAATGCACAGGCAATGGAAGCAGGGACAGGTAACCTGGAAGGAATGTAAGCATGTTGTTAGGCTGTGTAGGGATGGGGCCAGGAATGCCAAGGCCCAACTGGAATTGGACTTGGCAATGGGTGCAGAGATAGATAAGAAAGTCTTCTATCGGTACATCAACTGGAAAAGGAAAGGCCAAGAGGCCTACCCTCTCAGTGAGCAATACCAGGAGGCTAGCAACAACGGACAAGGGGAAGGCTGAGGTACTCAACATTTTTTGCCTCAGTTTTCATTAGCAATTGCTCCACAAACAGGCTTCAAGAGAATGGTTCATTAGGTGGGAACTTGGGAAACAATGCCCCTCCTGCTGTAAGTGATCAGTCTCATGACCACCTAAGGAACCTGAATGTCCACAGGCCTATCAGTCTTGATGAGATACATCCCAGAGTCCTAAGGGAATTGGCTGATGTAGTCACCAAACCACTCTTGATTATATTTGAAAAGTCATGGTGGTCATGTGAAGTCCCTTTTGACTGGAAAAAAGGCAGTATGGCACCAATTTTTAGGAATAGAAAGGATGATGAAAGAAACTACTGATCTATTAGCCTCACTTCAGAGCCAGGGAATATCGTGGAGCAGATCCTCCTGGAAGCTATGCTAAGGCACTTGAAAGAGAGAGGGGTGATACGGCATAACCAGCACAACTTCACCAAAGGTAGGTCCAGTCTGACTAACCTTGCTGCTTTTTATGGTGTTGTAACTGAGTCAGTGGACAAGAGAAGAGCCACTAATGTTATGTACCTGGACTTCAGGATGGCCTTTGACATGATACCTCATAACTCCTTCTCTTCAACTTGGTAGGATATAGATTTGATGGTAGATCGTTCGATGGACAAGGAACTGGTTGCAAGATGGTACCCAGAGAATGGTGGCCAATGGCTCAATGACTGGATGGAGATTAGTGACAAGTGATGTCCCTTAGGGGTCAGTGCTCCTTAACATCTTCATCAATGACATTGACCGTGGAATCGAGTGCACTCTCAGCAACTTTGTGGATGACACCAAGCTGTGGACTGCAGCTGACATGCCCAAGGGATGAAATGCCATCCAGAGAGACTTGGACAGGCTTGAACAGGAGGCCCAGGTGAACCTCATAAGTTTCAACAAAGACATGTGCAAAGACACGTGCAAGATAAAATTTGTGCAGCAAGACAATACACGAGTAGTTGCACAGCATTACTACTTATGTGCTCAGAATTAAATATTTTCTGACATAAATTCTGGAAGGATTCCATACCTATTACTTTGGTCTGTGTAGGTAAAATGTGGGCAATAGTTAATAACATGTGATGTACTGTATAATGCAGAGATGGCATGTGAAACTTCCTATTTCCTAAAATAACAGTCTTGAAACCACAGAAGGCAAATGCACAGGAGAAATGGATGAGCTAATTGAAATGGCAGATTTACAGTGTAGGATGAAAAAGCAGGAAGAAACAAAAGGTACTGTTACTGTCTGAAAATAAAATCCTGAGGCCATGTTTGTATTTGCATGAGATAACAGACAACTATAAAATAAATAGCAAAGCCCTGACCTGCACTGAAAATGACTGTAAAGCGCAGTACTGTCACAGGTGTAGGGCTTGGCTCTGCTTTCCAAGCACAGTCTTATGTCCTGGTTGAGGCTTTCTGGGATATCTCCACATCAGCAGTGAGAGCAGAAGTTCCTGCTTCCTGACAGAGAGTTGCTCCGAGTGTAGGTAGGGATTTTTCTCTGGGTAATTCTTTTTTCTACAAGGTGAAAGAGGAAGTGGGAGGGAGCCGGAAAGTAGAAATCCAAGCACTGCCCGGAAGCCTGTTCCTAGGTCAGCTGCAGTCCTGGGCTTTTTATAGAGAAGGCATTACAATGATGGAATTGCGTAGGAAGATGGTTTAAAACATGAGAATGGCAGGAGCTTTCAGGGAAAGGAGGCAGTATGAAGCAGCTCACAGACCTCGAACGTGGCAATGTCCTATTCTACAAGCAATAGATTCTGTAGCACATTCAGTGTGGTTCTCAAGCATGCACATTGGCCTTTTGGTGTAGCGCTTTTCCAATCTCCTTTTATCCCTGTAAGTCTCCTGGGTCAATGCAGTAAAATGGCCCTGAGCAGGATATTAGGGGAGAGGAGCGATTTTCTCCCATATTATAGTTCATAATCACATTATGAACCTGTGAAGATGTTCTTTCTTTGTAAACAAATCTTATTCTTTATTGTCAGCACCAATACCATGAGCTGGAAAGAAATCCTGCAGTGTCATACTCAGTGCAGAGAGCTGCAGTTGGTCAGCACTGGTCCGGCTGCTGTCACCAGCACTTGTTTTCACATTAATTTCAGTGACTTTGCTAGCATTCCACCGATTAGATTTTAAAATACTCTCATGGATATGAATTCCATGTGTGCACAGTCTGGGTACAGTTTGTTTGTTTGTTTATGTTTTGATGGTTTGTCTTGGAGATTGTTATAGGGCAGGGCTGACATCCTTACCCCGTCAAAAGTGAAGGCAGATTGTGGCCTCACTGCAACAGTGCAAGGATCCCATTTAAAGCCTTCCCCTCAGCCAGAACAGGCAGCCAAATTACAGCATGGAATCTGACAGCAGCGACAGAGGTTGAAGGTTTTTTTCTTTTCTTTTTTCTTCTTTTTCTTCTTTTTCTCTCTCATCCTTCTTTTTTTTTATTTTTTATTTTTACTTTTTTTTTTTTTTTTTTTTTTTTTTAATACTAGCTTGAAAACACGCATACCCTACCCTATGGATTGAATGGGGAATTTATTTCACTGTTCTGCATTCAGGTTTCCAAAAAACTTGTATCTTAAGTCATTTGAATCACAAAGTTTTTTTCCTCTTTTGAAAGAACCTATACAAACACAGCAGGACCAATTGGAGTTAGGGAGTGATCCCTTTTTTTTTTTTTTTTTTTCCACACAGTACTCTGAACTTTCAAAACACTGAAGTTACCTCTAATATTATGAGCATTAACATTTCTTGTATCATCTTGGTGAGCATGGATACTACACGTATTTCAGGAATAACCATCTGCTGTACCAGACTTACCTCTACCCTTAGTGGCAGCTCTGTATCTCTTTGTAGGGTTGCAGTTGTTGAATTAGGAACCACAATCAAAGTCAACCCCAGTTAACTTTTAGGAGGAAGACCTTCCAAAGCCCTCTTAGGAATCTTTAACCTTGAGAATTAAGAGGGCTGCACAACAAAGTAAGTGGCATTATTACTGTCTCCCTGTCAAGGCTGTGGAGCAGAAAGAGTTCTTTGCTTCTCAGATTTCTGAGCAGAAGTTCTTCCATGGCTGGATCTGCTAATATTAAACACTTGCTTTCTCATTCAGGGTCCCTTTCAGATGAATAGTTGTTTCTCTTCCCAGGAGCATGCATTTTTACACCACTGTCTACATTGCTGCAGTAGTTTGTGACTATGCGCTCTATATGACAAACAGCTAATATCTGGATATTTAAGAACAATATATTTTCTAAGTATTCAACCACAGAAATTCATCAGCGATATGTTCTGTTTTTTGATGGAAGTGAAAGCAAACCCAGTGTGTTTTGTTGCTGTTATGAACCAGACCAGACAAAATTTGAACAATCCTTTCTTAAATAAAAACAGACTAATCACTTTATTCTGTCAGTGAAACTGTCCAATTATTCCATTTCCATCTGCCCTATCAACACCAACACAGTATACACCATTCGTGATTATTTCTATTAGCTGTGTTGACTAACTAACATGTCTAAAATCTTCAATCCTCTCTACTAGTAAATGCTGTTGAAAAATAATCTCCATTATTAACATCTTGGATTACTGTCATGTAATTTAGTGTAAAGCACATCTCATCTTTGAGGGAGAAAGTTCACATGTTGGAGTTCCAAATCTGACTATGGAATGGTCATAATTTTGTGCTAAACAGGTCAAAGCTCAGTTAGCTTTACATCATTTTAATTTCTGACTCTAAGCTTCAAAGTATGATTGTATTGTTTTTCAGTCTTCCATCTCAGTGACTGCAGCTCTAGTTTTGGTAATTAGGCAGATGTGAAAAGCAACAGGAATTTGGAAGGCACTGAAGACAGCCAGAATATGCAGACATTTCTGGAAATGGATGCAAGTGAAGCACGATGCTAGACTATAAAACCCAACTGACCTTATTGCCATTCACTCTTTCTTCCTCATTTAAGCAGACCATAAATTAACAGAAGCCCAAAGCCCGAGTCTATATATTCCAATTTATTTTAATTTGCAGACAGGATCAAATGCAAAGAACTTCAAAAATACACTGCATTTGGGTTTAAATTTCCACTGTTTGTTGGTATTTGAAGAGAAGTCCAATTACTCCTTCTCTCTATCTGCATCGTTTTCTGCTAACATTCAGTATGACTTAACCTGGTATTGTGTCCACTTTCACCAGGCATTTTTTGATGGAAACACATCTGGTTGAAACGTAGGTCAAATAAAATCTGAAATATTGAGACGCAAACTCCATTATTTATTGTTTGCTCAGGTTATGCTGTGCCCTGAGAAGGCAGAGCAGGAGGCAATCCATCTTACTGCCTAAAAATCTGAGACTGGAATAGGAAGCAGTGAAAGAGCAGAATAGCAAAGCAGTGATATAATCTTTATCCTAATGATATAATTTTTTAGTACATAATTCTGGGTGGATTTTTGTTTCTACAACTTAAAAATCTGGTCAGCAAGGGTTAGGCACTGTTCATAACACTGATAAGCTCAATTTGAAAAGTTTACTTGCTTTTAAATATTGTTTTTAAATATGATGCTCTAAAAATATCTATTACTAAAATGCAGATATTTTAATGCCCAAATATACATTACCCTTTCTTTCTTGTTGTCTTTCTTCATTGTTCACTTCTGTTGCCTGATAGCAACGAACTGAATGTAGCTTTCTGTTCACAAGGTTCCTTCGTGCCTTCTAGTGCATTAACTTTATTCATCAGGTTGCCCAGTGCAACGTGATACCTTGGGACTCAAGGAAGTCTCAGATAATTTTTTTCTGCAGGGTCCCATTTCTTAAATCAAGACACATTCTCTCTGTTTTCATTTATTTATACTTTGAAATGCGAGCATCCACATTTAATACTCTGAGTGCATCTTCGTTGACCTCATCACAAAAGACATCACATAGTCACATAGTAGCATAGTAGAACTCTTGTTTCACACCTCTTGCCAATCCTGCGTATGTGTTGGTTAAAGAGAGACGGGTACTTCCCAGAAGAGACAGCTGAACATTCATACATTAGATAGCTGTATTTGAAAGTGAAATTAGAAATACAATGAACTTGCAAATATTAGAATGGAAGAAAATTATTTTAACTGGTGAAATAACAAAACTGAAGCACTATGGATTGTTGCCTCTTCCACTGATTCATGATATATTTTACATTTTTACAAATTTTTTACAATTTTCTTTCTAAAGCCAGGTCAAAGAATACAGCGGGCTTAGCTTATGCAATCAAAATGGCATATTAAGAGTAGCTTTTAAAAAAAGAAATACTCAGAAGCTGCAACTTGCATCTTGCATTTGTCCATATCCTCAGGAATATACCAGTACTGTGCAGAAATCAATCTCCAGGGAAGAGAAAGGGATCCCTCAGTTCAAATCATCATCTTTTCTGGCTCTTCAGAGGAAAAAAAAAATAAGGGGGGGGGGGGGGGGGGGGGGGGGGAAGGAAGGGGGAAAATCTGCTATCAACTGTACTACTACTTTTTTTTTTTTTTAAAGAAAAAGACAACTTTTGAGATTATACATGTTATAGACAATAGCATTATTACTCATCACCAAAACTAAAATCATGAAAAGAAGATAGGAAAATCCTGCCTACTGCCAAAACCTGTGTAGTAATGTGAATATACAGCAGTTCAGATTTGCTCCCCACATGTCCTAACAGTGCCTGAACACCTTCAGAGTAAAATACTTTCTCCTCATATGTAATCTAAATTTCACCTCTTTTAGTTTAAAACAGTTCCTCCTTGTACTGTAATGATTAGACCATGCAAAAAGTTACTATCCTCCCTGTTTATAAGCTCCCTTTAAACACTGTACGGCCTCAGTGAAGTCTCCCACAGCCTTCTCTTCTCCAGTCTGAAAAAGCCTGACTCCCTCAGTCTTTCTTTGCAGGAGAGGTGCTCCAGACCTCTGACCATTTTTGTGCCCCTCCTCTGGACTCACTCCAACAGCTCCAGGTATTTCCTGTGTTGGGGGCTTGTGGGCCTGGGTGCAGTACTGCAGATGGGGCCTCAGAAGGGCAGGACAGATGGGGACAATCCCTTCCCTTTGCCTGTTGGCCACCTGTCTTTTGATGTAGCCCAAGATACTTCTGGCCTTCTCTGCTGCAAGCGTTGGCTCATGTCCAGCTTTTCATTCACTAGAACCCCCACGTCCTTCTCTGTGGGGTTGCTGCCATGGAGTTCTTCCAGTCTATACTCATATCTAGGATTGCCTCAACCCAAGTGCAACACCCTGCACTTGGCCTTGTGGAACTTCATTAGGTACACATGGGCCTGCTTCTCAAGCTCATCCAAGTCCCTGGTTGCAGTGCAAGTGATTACAACATAAGGAAGCATTAATTCCTGAAGAAGGTCTTAATTACTGACTGAAGATCAAAGACACTCTTGTGAGGTCTGGAGCTGGAGGATGGCTTGTCATAGTATCTCTGGAATTCTTCCCATTGAGGGTGAGACCCTTTTTGGATGAAACATGTCAGCAGTAAATATAAGGTCAGATTCTTGTATTTCATATTTCTATAATTAGTTCTCTTTCAAATAAAAGTAAATGGCTCTAGCTACATTATACTTCCTGCTAATGTTGATAGACTTGATTCTGATTTCAAGAGGATATTTGTCTGAAGTTAAACATTGTGCAGTATATGTGCTGTTCCTCTAGTGTCAGTGTCTCATTTGTGCAGTTCTCCTCTGAAACAACTCAGTTCAACATTGCGCAGCTATAAATTAAACACAGAATGGTGCTTTTCCCACAGCACAGCACTGTCAGGCTGCTGGAGGAGTTAAATATATTGCCAGTCCCTAAAAACCATGTTGCACCGGTAAGGAAGTCTCTTTAATTTCACTGGAACATTTCTGAGAGCAAAGATATACCTTGTAATGAAATGTTGCTTTTTATCTATTTGTACAATCTATTCTGTTTAATAGCTATTTGCAGTTAAGAAAATATGTTTAGCTTTCTTGTATGTGTCAAAAAAAAAAAAAAATCACAGTATTTAATGGGACACATTTCTCTGTACTGGATCTCCTACCTTCTATGCTCTCTCTCTTTTTTTTTTTTTTTTATTCATGGATTGTGTTTGAGAAACTTTTGCTTATTTCTAGTCCTCCAGAGCCTGAAGCTGATTGCTTCTCCTTTTTCTTGTGAAAACAAATTTGTATATATTCACTGTTCACTGTTAACAGATGATAGTGTTTTATGTCATAGCAGTCATAGTTCAGAGTCTGGTCTCTGTCACCACAGATCCTCAAAGCCTTTTCTGACTTAGAATCACAGAATCATAAAATCACAGAATGTCTTGGGTAGGAAGGGACTTTATAGTCTTTATAGGTATAGGGACTACATAGGGACCATCCAGTTCCAACCCCCTGCCTTGGGCTGGTTGCCACCCATGATATTGGGCTTCCCAGGTTCCCGTCCAACCTAGCCTTGAATTTCTCCAGGGGTAGGTCATCTGCAGTTTTCTCAGCAGCCTGTGCCAGTGCCTCACTACCCTCAGAATAAGAAGTTTCTTCCTAAAATCTAACCTAAATTTCCTCTTTTTAAGTTTTAAAAACCATTCCCCTTGTCGTATCACTAGCAGACCGTGTAAAAGGTCAGTCTCTGTCCTGTTTATAAGCTCCCCTTAAGCACTGGAAGGCCATAAGGAAGTCTCTCTGGAACTTTCTCTTCTCCAGGCTGAACAGCCCTCTCAGCCTATTTTCATAGCAGAGGTGCTCCAGACCTCTGATCACCTTTGTGCCCTTTTCTGGACCCACATCTGCTGGTGGGTCCATTAGCAGCTTACGACTTTGCACAGCATGAGTGGAAAACACACTTAGACTCACACCTCCTTGCAAGTGTTAAAGCATTTCTCCACAGTAATGGCTTCCCCATCCAATTGGATGAGCTCACAGCACCATGTAGTGCTATCAGCTCTGGACAAAGAGCTCATTTTCAGCCCTCACAGGCTGTACATAGTGTGTGCACATTTAGGTAGCTGCACCAGGGTGTCAGTTACATGGCTACACATGCAGGCCAAGATTGGAAGCCTGACTGTGTGAGGTCAGATATTGTTCAGATCCCACTTTCCAGTTTTCTACCACTCCAAATAAAGGCCAGCCAGTGAAAGACACTCAGCCTTGGCTGCCTGCATCCCTCTAGTGATCTTTTCTGCTTTCATAGAAGCTCTAATTTGTTGTACTGAAGGGCTTCGAAGAATAGAACTTCTGGCCTCCCTTCTTGTGGGACAGAAGCAAGGCCCGTGTCTGCCAACTTTTATGGGACCTGGACTGCTTCTTATTCAAAGCTCATCACACTAGGCTTTCCTGCTTCAGCTGGAGTTCGTCAGTGTTGTAACTATAAAACTGTAGTCAGAGAATCACTGCATGGGAATGCCAAAAAAGAAAAGTATCTCTGCAAGATGCACCTTTGGCTGTACACACTTTGACTGCTGGGCATTGGTGGTGGACTCTGAATTGGTCTGGGCAAAAGTAAGAGAGAAGAAATGTCCATTACAGAGATTACAAGCCTTGTTTTTGTGAATAGGGTCAGAGTCCATTACTGCTACTTCACTTTGGGCCTTCACTTTACATAGGTACTGAGAAACTTATGGAGGCTGACATCACAGATCTGGGTCAGTGGGGCTGCACAAGAGACCTCAGGCTGGGGACTAGAGCAGAGTGAGGGGTAAAGAATTTCACTGTTTTATCTTCTTGTGTCAATCCTGACAGAGTAATGTCAATGAAAAGCTACAGTAAATCAATTAGCTTAATGATTGTGACATGGAACGGACTTTCCTGGGAGATATTCTAGATATATCTGTGTAGTAGATTAAACAGCGCTGGGCACTGGGTCCTGTGTTGTTAAATTACTAAAATGATACCAAGTTTGAATTTTGCCCAGGTTACCCCTTCCAAATGCTGTGTGGTTTGTGAGTTAGTACAAGAGCATAGTACAGTGAGCAGTTCGGTATCAATGTGGGTTTGATGGTATAGACTCGTATAATTTCATGACAGCCAGCCTTAGCTTAGAGCCTGGCACATTAAACTGCATATTTATGTAGTCCACATCAGAAGAAGTTCTGGTGGAGCTGTAGTCTGAGACCTAATACAAGTGTGCAGAGGGCACAGGAATACCTGGGGCATAACAAATGAGGAAGCGCTGAAGTGATTGAGTCATTGGATGTCTCTGAATTTTAGTTATCTACAGATATATAGATAGACCAATATGCAAATTGAAATGCAGAAGTAGTAATTCTTAATGTCATATGTGTATACACGTACATACATGAAGAATTTTTAAATAAGTTTTTCTCCCTTAGTGTTCTTCAAAATTCCCAAATGCTTGAGAAAGTGGAAGAACCATAGTTAAGATTTATTTTTATTGTAATCATCGAAAGCCAAAACTAACTTAGCAGAGGAAAGCTTAATGACCCTGTAGGGAGTCCTAGAATATTGTTTTATTTACTTTAGCAAATAATCCTTGCTGCAAACACGGAGTTTGCAGGCTGCACTGAACAAACATGGGGTAGCCCTGTGTGGTCATGAACGCATTCAGTGCAGAAAGGTAGTTAAGTTTTGTAGGTGATCTTTGGGAAACACTGAAGTTGTTAATTCCAAGTGGCTAGGGAACTAAATCTGTTTTATCTTAATGCTTCTGACCATTACTGAGAAATAAGCCACTTTCTTCCTGTTTTTAAGAGACACTAAAACTGTTTTGCACAACAAATTGTTCTGAGTTGAGGTAGTTGCCAGCCAGACGCAGGCATCATGTGAGGGGCTGAGAGCCCCAGGAATGTAACCCAATGGCTCTACAGTTGGAAACAGGAATAGCCTGCTCATGATGAGCAGGTGTGCAGTGACTGGGATGCAGCTGTTTCACACAAAATGTCCGTCTCTTAGAAACGTTACATCTTCCTTATTTCTCCTTTCAGTTTGATTTGTCTGTATTGGCTTTACTGCATGGGGAGTCCTAAGACAGTAAGCGTTCTTCTGTAAGTTAATTGCTATGACGCAAGTGAAAATTTTATTTGATCTCTATTTTGGATAATGAAGGCATCACCCAGACCCCAAACTATTTTTCCAAGCTATCACCCAGGACCTGTACCAGTAGCATGACCTGTAAGAATGCTTAATCCTAACCATTGCTAGTATGATCAGTCACTACAGAGCTTAGACAGTTTATGTAGATGTTTGGTGTCTCTGGATCCTAGCAAAATGGATCCCTTAAATCACACAAGCTCCTGTGTTCAGAGGTGCTTAAACAGTTGCCTCCCATTGATTTCTATCTTCTGCCATGAACATGCCATCCTGTTGAAAGGAAGGACCTCACTATGTGTATGCCTTTCTCTGGCTGAATACTAAGGTGTGCCTTGAACTACAGTTTTCAGCTCACTTTGAGATATCATTGGATTTGGGACTGTTCACAACAGCTGTATGGCAGATTTCTTGGACATAATTCCAACTAAAATAGCATTGCCTGCAAATTCTTGCATTCCCTTTAATCTGTATCATCCTATTCTGCTGAAAACCATCAGGGCCTCTCTCTGCATGACCACTCCTCTATGTTCAACTCCTCCAACCAAAGCTGTGCATTTAACTTTCTTTATGGACTGCGAGTGGGTTTCAACTACCCAAATGTGGCTACACCGTAGTGAGACATCCAGGCTTAGGTAGTAGTTAGGCTCCCTCTATAGTCAGTATCAGATACCTATCTTAGAAGGAAACAATTTTCTTTTAGAATTACCTGTCTGCCTACAGAGATGAGCAGCCCTCTATAAATACTGAAGATTTTATACAGCAGAAATACACATCTAGCTCATAATATAGTAGTATATACTGGTAGCTCACCAACCTAAAATATTAAGATACTAACTATAACTTTCAGCCTGCAATATCCTAAGAGGTACATGATCCTATTGACTTCTTTAGGATAGGAGGCAAAAATGCATTTCTCTGGTGTATGTCACTGTTATAACTGAGCTTTTTATAAAGATTAAAAAACAAACAAAAAATTATTTGGGGACAGGTTTATTTCAGGCACTGCAGGTTGGTTAAATCAGAATCATAGAATAGAATGGGTTGGAAGAAACATTAAAGATCATCCATTTTCAACAGTTACCACCCACCCGATCAGGCTGCCCAGGGCCTCATCCAACCTGGCCTTGTATGCCTCCAGGGATGGAGCATCCACAGCTTCTCTGGGCAACCTGTTTCAGTGCCTTATCACCCTCTGAGGGGAAAATTTCCAAACGTCTAATTTACATCTCATCTCTTATTTTAAAAATATTTTCCCTTGTCCTGTCAGTATCAGACTGTGTAAAAAGTTGGTCTCTGTCCTGCTTTTAAGTTCTCTTTAAGTGTTTGAAAGGCACAAATAGATCTCCCTGGAGACTACTCTTCTCCGGGCTGAACAAACCCAGCTCCTTCAGCCTTTCTTCGTAGGAGAGCTGCTCCAATCCTCTGATTATCTTTGTAGCCTTCCTTTGGACCCACACCAACAACTCTACATCTTTCTTGTGTTGGGGACCCCAGACCTGGACACAGTAATGCAGGTGGAGCCTCACAAGAGCAGTGCAAAGGGTGAAAATCACCTCCCTTGCCTGGCTGGTCACCCCTCTTTTGGTGTAACTGAAGACACAGCTGATATTCCAGGCTGCAAGTGCAAACTGCTGGCTCATATCCTGCTTTTCACTCACTAGAATCCCCAAGTCCTTCTCCATAGGGCTGCTCTCAAGGAATTCTCATTGAGAGAAAGTGTACAGGTTGAAGTCTATACACAAATCTGGAATTGCCCCAGAACAAGTTCAACACCTTGCTCTGGGCATTATT